>NW_014577072.1:725273-730669 GCF_000485595.1 Priapulus caudatus
TGTGTGTGTACGCGTGTAGGCGATAGAAATGTGTGTGTACGCGTGTAGGCGAGAGAAATGTGTGTGTACGCGTGTAGGCGATAGAAATGTGTGTACGCGTGTAGGCGAGAGAAATGCTTGTTTTCGTGCGCGTCACATGACCCGCAGAGATGTGAAGCTATTGGCTTCTGTGATGATCCACGCTGATAGCTGTAACAATTTCTAACTGCACGGCAACTGCAGCAAGGGTCGCGATGAAACGAAATCGAATGCTGCGAGAAAAGTAAAATAGCCGCGCTCTGTTTTAGGGCCTAACCTTACAATTCATTGTAACTTGCGGTTCTCTATGATTTAGAGGTTAACAGCACACGTCAATCGTGACGGCTTTATTCGAAATGCTTTATGGTGATGTCATTACGACATCCCTCATGAGTTGTATTTATTCGATTTTCTAGTATACAACCGTATATTATCATTCTCTGTGGAATCTCATAATTTAATATTATTGGAAGAAGATTATAAATAACCGAATGGGATACTTCTATAAAACTATTACAAATCTTTATTATGTTTAATGTCTTTTGTTTCATTTAATATTGATATTGTGGTTGGCTAATATATAAAAACTGT
Organism: Priapulus caudatus; assembly: GCF_000485595.1. Taxonomy (NCBI): domain Eukaryota; kingdom Metazoa; phylum Priapulida; class Priapulimorpha; order Priapulimorphida; family Priapulidae; genus Priapulus; species Priapulus caudatus. Next base: position 725,883 of record NW_014577072.1, read on the forward strand.
CTGTTTAGAAAATTAAATAATACTGCCTTCTTTTAAGTACCAGAAACTATATCGAAGCTGGGTGTGACCGTAAAGTATGGCAGAGAAAATTTGTCGCCATATGATGAAACCCCGATAACGCTATTTACTGCCAAATTTTTACTCAGGATATTCTGGCGCGATGTAGTACAAATCTGTGTTCGTCGCATGCGTGCATGGTTGCATGCGTGGGTGCGCATACGAGCATGCATATATTTATATAGTCATATATGTTTGCACGATTTTATTGATATTTGAATTGCGTTTTTCCGTCCAGGAAAGCACACGCAGGCCATCGTCGGAGTGTCGTCGCAGTCGTCGTCAATGCCAACATCAGGGAAACAGACGATACACGACGTCGTTGCGTTTATGTGGTGCATCGGGGCAGCGATACTTGTGACCCTGTCCATCTGTGAAGATATAGTGCATTGATCGAGCAACATCGCCGCGACGAATGCATATCTCGTACATACTTTACACGTATGATTAAGCAGATGGTTTACGAAAAGAATGCCAGCGCAAGTTAGAAACCACTGTCATGTCAGTGCTCCGCGAACTGCACGCGCGCGTGCATCGGAGAGCAGCGCAGTTAATGTCGAATTTATATGGAAAGTGGGAAGCGAAATGCAAAATACCGTGAAAGGTAGTTCCGAATGAACAATGTGTGCTCGAATGGTTGTCGTTCTGCGTGTGGAAAAGTGGATTTATCAGATAACTGTAGACTCGAACTCCGCTGAGATCGACTGAACAGAGGCGCAGTGCAACGAACTATCAGAGCTACAAGAAATCTATACAGACATATCTCTGCATGAGCATGCTCGCTTGAGCGGGAATTCCACTACATCTCGTGAAGCTATTGAGATGATGCCTGAACGTACACGAGGAACTGAGCATGCACGGTGATAAAACTTCATTAATATATATATATATATATATATATATATATATATATGCATACTTTAATGCAAGAACGCGAGACCGGTGCGATATTGTTCCAAATGACCACACTATCTTACCCCACCGTGCTAGCTAGTTAGTTACTACGTTAGCTGCATACTGCGTCAGCTACTACTGTATTGGCTAACTAACATGCTAGCAGATTACTATGTTACCTAACACGTGCTTTAGCTATTTATTACATTAGCTGACTTCTATATGTTACTAGCCTACAGTGTTTACTGACTGTTATGTTGGTTAACTGATGTTATGTTGTTAGCTGATTATTATATTAGCTGACTACTTTATTAGCTGACTACTAGCTAACTACTCTGTTGACTAATATCCTAGTGAACTACTTCTAGCTAACTGTACTCCGCTAGCTGACTACTATTTTAGCTGCCTACTATATTAGCGGACTATTGTGTTAACTGACTCTTCTGTTAGCTGTCTATTATAGGGGATGGTTTCGTGGTTCGTTGACTAATCCGCTGTCTGACTACTGTGTTTTCTCATTACGCTGTTGGCTGACGACGGTGGTAACACACTATACACCGGTGCATGCCGCATGATGATGACCGCATGATGATAACAATGTTGATTGGACGTACAGATAGTCTATTCCGGTGGTGATGATCTCATAAAACCTTAATACTACGTCGTTCATCATCGCGAAATGATAGCGATCAACGGATAGAGATTCAGACATGTATAGCCGATTGCACAACGTAAACGACGCTTAATGTCTACTCGTGCTACGATTATGTCAACCAACACATCCCTAGGTATTATAGTCGCGCCGAGTTGGCATTTCCCAACGCATGTCCGCAGTAAATGGTTCTCTATATTTGTACTATATTCAAACATGTATGTGACGAGAAAGTGTGCGTGGAAGCGCGTGTCAGTGTATGTGAGACGAACATGTGGATATAAATATACACTGGAGGTATATGATAGAATTCACTGCCTCGCCCGCGAAAACCCCATGCATCCATGTAGCAGGCGAAATAAATAACTGATGACGAACCGTAACAGCAACGAAGCCGATGTCAACCGAAGCAGCGGCACATGTCCGTGATGTCATCGGCAGATCAACTATAATGATATATGTATATATTGGTCATAGACACTAGTAAACGGTGGCAGACGACGAGCCGATATCCCCGCACAGAGCGGTTATAGGCCTGAGAGGGTGGCAACGCCAATGTGACGTCGGGTCAACGTCGCCTCTGCCGTCACGTATACGGACGCAGGCAGCGATGCACGACCGCGGCCGCAACGATTGTTAAGCACATCTAAACGAATTTCCACACGGCATTTAATAGCTAATTAAAGCGGACTGCATCGAGAGGAGAGGACAGCAGCAATCATAGCGCCTAATGCAAACTTCTTAATGGGATTTTGCGCGTGACGTATGGACTACACGCATGCAGAAAACACATGCATCAGGAGTTTTAATGAATAAATCAGCACCGAATGCTAAGGATTTAATTATTGAAAAGCTCAGCTCGAAGATGCAGTCGAGTCTCGTTTGCAGTTCTTTCCAGTCAATGGGCTAGCTGGTCTCCGAAACTGGTGAAATAGACAGGAGAAAAAAACATTGAGGAAAACACAAATCCGTGTTGGCTGTGTGCAGACCTGTACAGTGAGGGGTTCGCTGAATATTTTACGCGTGATTATTTGTTAATATAACAATTGTGATTATGTTTAATATTTTAGAGTAACTTCGGTTAGATGGGTTATTTAACGAGACTGCATAGTTCCTTGTACGAATAAATTAATTTTTTCGTGTCTATGAATTATTATGCTACTCAGCAGTAAGTTGCGTAAACGTGACTGTAATGTCAAAAACGATATTTTTCAAATAAAAGAATGATCCAATTAGAGAATGCAGACGTTTTCTCACTGAAGTTAATATAAAATATATCCGTGTATTATTTTCAAGGGGTACATCTTGGAATGACTGGCTATATAAGGTGTGAAGCGCGACAGTGTAATGGCTCGAGCCCAAAAAGTGAAGAGTGGAAGTCTCGGCTTTGCTATTGATTTTGGTTCTTTGAGCAAGGATTCACTTGGCACCAACTGTATTACGTTGTGCAGAATGTGGTGAATTAATGCTAATAGAGATCATGTTATCAATGTAAGAGAAAAAAAGCAATGGCTGAGACAAGCTCGCCTCTAAGCGCTTACCGCTGGGAACGAGCCACCGAGAAAAACTTCAGAGCATTCTTAATTCCAGATCGTAAATTGGGCAGTGTTATGTATGCAAGCGCGTTAAGTGTGTAGCACGCTGGAACAAATCGATCGTTTACATTCGTTCGTTCGTTAGCGCATCGCTCGCTCACTCCAACACTGGGAGCACGCGTATGCTGCAGTTTTTCGCCAGCGTGTTTTATCGTAACAGCATTTGCGGCCAGAACATGGCAGTTGTCTTCTTTACGCATTTGCCACGATGCAATGTTACGCATATTCTCCCTTCTCTCGGGACGGCAGCACGCTAAAACCTATAATTGTCGCCGCGTTATCAGCAATGGTACTACACTCCTGCTTAATTTAATCAATTTAACTGAATCTCTGTGGCATTAATACCTTTTTATACATATTTCGTAAGTGCTGTTCAGAATTCTAAGCTTTAATGAAACATTCCATTAAACTATTTTTAAAAGAGCAATATTGGCATCGCGCCAATATCTCCTGCGGTCGCGCAGGTTAGCTCGCGATTCCATGTTGTTATATATATGTTCTTTCTATTCGAACAACGGTATATGCGCGACGAGTCTCTGCAGCGAAATCCAACACGTCGTGTTCAAGCTGCTGCATTGAATATGATAGGCGCACAATTCGCCTACATATTTTTGAATTGATTTAATCGGTAAAGAAATTGTGAAACCTTTGATAAGATCAAATCGGATGTATAGAAACGCAGATAGACGCTCGTATTGCGGACGGTCCCGCTCAGGCGGCCGCTATTCTGCTGTTACTCGCGTTCAGACAGCAGAATCCCACGAGGGTCAGAAACATAATACTTATTATTGATCCAGTTACGTACAGAAACCTGTCCCAGGTGTAGCTTGGTTACATAGCAAACACCGCGATGGAGGAACGCATATAACTGTATATAGGACTTTTAGTACGGTTTTTAGACCCATTCGAAGAATGCATCACGCTGATACGACGCAGTGGCCAACCCGTTGTGTCAGCAATGCGTGGGGTCGCGGGAAGAATAAGATCAATATTTTAGAATTCTCTTAAGATGACATTACACGCACAACGAATGTAAGTGGTAAAGCAGATGCCACACTACGCAATTACGTAGAGACGGGTCCCCCGCTCCTAGCCTCTGCTATACTGCCTGCTTGAGCCGCCGTCACGCCGGATAGCTGCGGGAGTAATGCACGCGCGTAGTAGTAAAGTATCGGCGCGATAGCGAGTCGCGTAGGAAGGTCGCATTACACGAACTGATCAGAAGGGAATCAGTTAGCGATGTTGGATGACTGGATAAGAAACATTAATCAAAATAGAAGCGGTGAGAGAATTGCCGCTGTTCGCGTTGTTAGTGAGAAGCGCCGTCGGCAAGTTTGATGTTTGCGTGTGTTGTGTGCGTGCGTGCACGTGCGTAGGTGCGTGCGTGCGTGCATGTGCGTACGCGCGTGTGCGTAGGTGCGTGCGTCTTTGTGTGATTGTGCGTGATTGTGTGTGTGTGTGTGTGTGCGTGCGTGCGTGCGTGCGCGCGTGTGCGTAGGTGCGTGCGCCTTTGTGTGATTGTGTGTGTGTGTGTGTGCGTGCGTGCGTGCGTGCGTGCGTGCGTGCGTGCGTGTGTATGTGTGTGTGTG
>NW_014577072.1:730679-732132 GCF_000485595.1 Priapulus caudatus
TATGGTTAATATTGTCTGTTGTGTGTGTGTGTGTGTGTGTGTGTGTGTGTGTGTGTGTGCGTGCGTGCGTGCGTGCGTGCGTGCGTGCGTGCGTGCGTGCGTGTGTGCGTTCGCATGCGCGTGTGTATGTCTGTGTGTGAATGTGTGCGTGAGCGCGTGTGTGTATGTCTGTGCGCGTGCGCGCGCGTGTGTGCGTGCGTGCGTGCGTGCGCGCGCGTGTGAATGTCATGTGCGTGTGTGTGTGTGTGTGTGTGTGTGTGTGTGTGTGTGTGTGTGTGTGTGTGTGTACATGTATGCAGATGAATGCGGGGCACTGCCTACAACGCTTTCGTCCTCTTCACGAAACATGATCAATGCATCCGATTTGAACGTTCTGTAAGAGCCATATTTCTTCATATGCATTCAATAAAGAACATACTAAATACACTCTACGTTATATATTTGACTTTTACAATCAGCCGACCTCGTCTCGAGGAATTGACAGGTTTCGTTGAATTACTGCCTTGCGTATACGGGGTGAATTTATAGCAGAGTAACGTTGTCACACTACAGACCGTCAGTCGTCTGACAGAAACCCTGAGAGAATATGCATATGATGCCATTTATAGATAGTTCTCTAAGGTCTGGTTAGAAGCGAAATCTTTTAACCAGGCTTTGCTGATTAAGGTGTAAATATGTCCACTAGGTCAGCTTTTTACGTCCATTTACATCTTATAACATTACCAATCGGTTATTGGGAGGTTTCGTTATTCCGCTGCCACAGTAGACATTTTCTACATGACAAGAGAGAGTTTGATTGCTTTGCTAAGTGCATGTATCAGATTTCATAATTGCCATTGGTGGGATTAAAGCAGTATATGACTTCCAGCGCTAACATGTCCAATCAACTAGAGTGTTATGCTTCGCTGCGGTATGTGTCTGACTAAACGGCCAGAATGCTAGCTAGATTCAGTAGATGGAAATGTAGCTCGCTAATATCGCTCACTAATAATGTATATACCACACAGAAATTGAAATAGTGAATTTTAGTCTTGCTCATTTCTCTCTGCATCATAATAGCTCACAAATACAGCAGACATGCCCTAGCGAGGCGACGCGTGGTGTTTCGAGATGGCAATGTGTGTGTCTATGTGTGTGTGTGTGTGTGTGTGTGTGCGTGCGTGCGCGCGCGCGTGTGGTGTGGTGTGGTGTGGTGTGGTGTGGTGTGGTGTGGTGTGGTGTGGTGTGGTGTGGTGTGGTGTGGTGTGTACGTGCGTGCGTGCGTGCGTGCGTGTGTACGTGCATGTGTGTGTGTGTGTGTGTGTGTGTGTGTGTGTGTGTGTGTGTGTGTGTGTGTGTGTGTGTGTGTGTGTAGTAGTAGTGTAGTAGTCGTGTCGTGTGTGTAGTGTGTAGTTAGTGACGACTACTACGTCGTACGTACTTACTTTACGTAAGAACGAACGTAAACGTAAGT
>NW_014577072.1:732142-742522 GCF_000485595.1 Priapulus caudatus
CGTGCGTGCGTGCATGTACGTACGTGCGTGCGTGCGTGTCTACGTGCGTGCGTGCATGTGTGTGTGTGTGTGTGTGTGTGTGTGTGTGTGTGTGTGTGTGTGTGTGTGTGTGTGTGTATACGGTGTGTAAGTACGTGCGTGCGTGAGTGTCAGGTTATTGGCAGACCATCTCGAGCACTTTTTCAGAAGCAAAACGATTATCGAGCATTATTGCTCAGGGTGCACTGCAATTGGTTTATACCACTAAATCTGCTGCTCCCGTTTGAACTCTTCAGAAATATTGAGCGCAGCACGCGCGCATCAATTTCTTAGTTCCTAGCCCTCTCCGTGTGCTGTTATTCAATGCATAATTCAGAGCCCTGTGGCTAACGTGTCGCTTAGAAAAATCATACCAAAAGATCAATGGTAGTGGTTAGAGTTTTTCCTGCGGTAGGTCTACTCCCTGCTGTTTTACACACACTGAAAACACAAACTGCAGGGCCGTAGCCTGTGGGGGGGGATAAAGGGGGCAGCTGCCCCCTAGATTTTGAAGCAAAATTAAAAAGATAAATTGTTCTACTAAAAGAGAATTGTCGTAGTCAGAATGAAGGCTGTACGTGTACTCAAACGTGCCTTAAATACCATCTCCTGCGATCTACATTTTCAAAATTGTCTGTGAGAGGACCCCCACACCCCACCTGTTTCTCACCCCTTCCTTGAAATCCTGGATCCGCCACTGCTCCCCCCCCCTAGGAATTTGCTCAGCCTACGGCCCTGAACGGTGAAGCTGTGTACCTATATGAGGTAGATAGAGACAAACGGGCGTAGCAGAAGGTAAGGACAAAAAATCGTTAAATATGTGCATAGGCGCGCTCGGAGTGAATCCCATCGAGTCTCGCGTTTTCTCGCGATGAAAAATGATTCATGCCTATACGTATAGGCACGCTTCAAGCGTGTTCAAATTGGATTGCTTCGAATTATCCCACTCGAATTACGTACCTTCAAATTATATCCACTAGAATTGCCGCGGTTGAAGTGCGCTCAAACTTAATCCACCAGATTTCCCGCCCTTGTAGTACGTACAGTTTTTGACTCACCAGAACCCCCGTACTTTAAACCGATGGAAACTGATGCAATCAACACTGCTTAAGGCGGGACAAAACCGGCTCAGAGGTCCGCTGCAGTCACAGATTGTCACAGATTTTCCGTTTATGCAAAACCCTAATACGTATGAGTCTTATCAGGAGTGGATTAACAATGGTAACGGCGTATTTAAAATGCAGTACGCCTGGTCTTATTATTTCTCGAAAGTCACCATAGTGTAATCATGCGAAGTGCAACTATAAACGTCAGTTACAACTGAAAACGAATCCGGCTCGAATCATCAGAGGCATTATTGCTCGTTCGTGTAACCATGCTACAGAAAGCCGCGTTACGCTCGTGTTAACCTCACGAGAATATTAAAACCTTGTCTAAGTATATAAATCACCAGACGATACTCGCCTGGCTTCTAAAATATTCAGTAGCCTAATTTCGTTGATTAGCTATTTCTGATTATATGAAAAAGGTCGTCCTTAATTGTATCATCGCAAGGCTTTCTATAATAAAGCACCTATAACTCGTTAACCATTACGGTTTAATCTAATAGGCGGATTTACAGATACATTGTTACGTCCGCATTTGCGATCCCCGGCGACGAATAATATTTGCTAGCAGGTTAAAAGCAATTCGATTTGCTAGTTGCATTTTTCGTGTGTTTACAAAATAATGACGAATACATTCCCGAGAACTGTCCTAGGGAGAATCGTGCAATAACCTTCAAAGAATATGAATCATGTAGGAATAAACGGAATCTTCTCCAGCGAAGCCATGAGATGATATCGGGTAAATGTACAGTAATCGCTGAGGTGAGAAATATTAGCTATCGAGCGCGCACGCTCGGGAGCTGGCGATGAAAGAACGGCAATTAAGAGAACAAAATCCATCTAATTTATGCGACTTCGAAGAGTAACAGAGGCTCGGATGCGATTGCACAGTCTCACAAAAACGCGTCTCTGCGGAAATGAACACCTTCATCAACTTCAACCATTCACCGGTTAAAATTAATCAGCAGCGTTTAATTGAAAATACGAGCCTCTTTCCTGTGCAGCATAGGCGAGGTTTTAGTGGGAAATGGCTTGTTTGGTTTTCTCGCGCTGCAATCCCACAGCTTTGCTGCTCGAAGCAAAACTCGGGCGGAGAAGCCGTACTTGTGGGACAAGTGCTGCATGACCAGAATGCAACTAATAGCGCGGACAGCGAAGCATCTGCGAATGGTAGATTAAATGAACTTTATTGAATTTTCTCCTTATTTCCTATATATTCAACGGCACCTTTGTCACGCTCCAATGGCACATACGGTGAAATTAAATATTCTAAGTTCATGTATGGAAAATAAATCCATCCTATTATCTTTAGCCAACGTTTCCTTAATTACTGGACTCTGAGGCATAACGACGATGACAAGATAAATTCTATTTTTAGAATGAATTTTATCGTGTTGGAGAACACCAATTACCCTATTATTAAAGTTTATACGTATTGCTCGAGGCGTTTAAAGACATATGAATTAATTTATGTTAACAGAAAGACTACACTCTTTGAATTGCAATGGATTTAGTTCAATGCGAGAATTGCTCTCTCTTATTCTCTCGCTCTTTGAGTTTGACACCTTCTCGCATTGTTGTCATGTACACGCGCACACACATAGGTACACATGCGCGTTCGTTCGCACACGCGCTCTCTCTCTCTCTCTCTCTCGCTCGCTCTTTTGCTATCCCCTCTCTGTCTCTCGCTCCTTTGCTCCCCCCTCTCTGTCTCTCGCTCATTTGCTCCCCCTTCTCTCGCTCTCGCTCTTTTGCTCCCCTCTCTCTTTTTGTGTCGTAGCGTGCTTTTTGTTACTTGTTAAAAGGCATATCAACCGAAAGAAAATAACACGCACACTGTCTTACTAATTTATGAACATGACGCTTTATCATGTACTCGTATACTTGTACGTATCGTGCGGGCTCTATAATATTATATTATAACACGCTATTTCGATTTGTACGTAGTTTCACCTTCGTTTTAGTACAGTGCTTCTGTAAGCCTACCCGAGGACTTCGTTTCTGTGGCCAATGGAAAATACACGTAGCTACAAAATCCGCAGGGAATGAACAGCCTATTCTTTGATAAAACCCTTCAATGACCCATACAGAAATGTTCTCACTTCCTGGATGTCTACGCAGTGAGTATCCGTTTCAAAGAACACCCACTCGTTCCGAGCAACACCATTACGCCATGGCGCCACTGACGACACGTTGACGATGGCAACGACACGCCGTCGCCATAGCCACGCAAGACCGAGGCGGCATTCTTCTATACGTACGTTCTTCGCTGATGCACAGCCCATTGTGCGCAAAGATTTCCTACTCACGCCGCAAACGCTGCGACACTCGTGTCTAGGAGGGAGTGAGTGAGGGAGCGATTCAAATGACAAGGACTTCTAGCCAATTACGCGCACCGAATGTAATGGGTTCACGATCATCGCGTTGCACATCAAACATGCTCGCCGGCTAGGGTCTATGCTCGGCAGAACCTCTTAAATTTTTTCCGTATTTGCACGCGGTGCACTTAATTCTCAGGACAGAAGACGCGCATTATAGATAATTCTACCGCAGATTTCGACGTACGTGCATTTAATTAATCGTTTAACAGTCTCGGCGCTTTATACACATGCGAAGCGGTTAGGCAAGCATTGCCTGTGGCTCTAGTTAACCTATTATCATATCTTGCTATTATATATAGTTCCACATGGAGCACGCGGAGAGCAAGGGTCATCTCAGCGTCGTCGACGATGGGTAGATAGTGGCGCAAAGCACCCAATCGGACATCATTCTAACATCCATCTATCTCTGGACAATTTTAGACAGCACGAAACTTAATCTCGCAGAATGCAAAGTCGTGCAATCGCATTTTGGTGGAACCAATCCACATGATGAATTTTTATAGACCATCTCCAGTTCCATCCCCATCTCCAGGAAATGTGACAGCACCAAAGGCTCCGGGAAAATAAGTCCATATATAACCTTAAAGAAATTACGCCACCGTATATAATACTAGCATATTCTCATAAAATATAAATTGGGGAAAAGCAGTTGTTTTGTTTACTTATATCGTCGTTCGATGTAAACAATCACTCACGACTTATACGCTGCAATGTAAAGTTGCCAAAATTCTTTTTGTATGTTCAACTATTATAAAAGCAATCTTATCTGCTAATGGTTTGAGAATATATAGCTCCGCTATAGTATTTGCTTATTATGGTAAAATATACAACGAACGTTGCAAAAACATACACCTCATAAAATTAATGGTTCGTTCACAATAAATAGATAAAGCACGTGCAGAATTCAATATCTAGCGTTAAACCAGACTATAGCAAAACCATCGATATTCCACGCTACTACGTTTAAAACCCATTTGAGGCTGTGAAGACCCCGTATTAATGTCCCGTGGGTACAAAATAGCTGATTCCTGACAATTATGGCCCTGCTCGGGACTCTTGTCCAACCGTTCAAGTCCAAGATAAAGGTTAAATCGTCGTCACGACAAATTGAAACAATCCAAATACATTGCGTGAAATTAAGAATTGAGTTTAAATTGAACTAGCCGTGACAGATATGATGAAGTAGGCTACTATCCCGCTTTTATACCGTATCGCCGTTTTTATATTGCCTGGAGATAACATGTTTTTTTCTCTTCAAATGTCAGTGTTTGCAATACATTTATGCAATAAACCACTATCTATCTAGTTATCTATCTAGCTGACGGACGTTGCCGTATTACGCCGCGTCACACGTCCTTCATTTTACACGCATGCGGGCGCATCAACACACAAAACGCATTCAAGACACATGTACATGCGCAGACGCGCATATACGATCAGACACGCACAGCTCAATGTTTGCGCATGTAGCACGCACGCACGCACGCACGCACGCATGTTTTTTTTTCTTCAAATGTCAGTGTTTGCAATACATTTATGCAATAAACCACTATCTATCTAGTTATCTATCTAGCTGACGGACGTTGCCGTATTACGCCGCGTCACACGGCCTTCATTTTACACGCATGCGGGCGCATCAACACACGAAACGCATGCAAGACACATGTACATGCGCAGACGCGCATATACAATCAGACACGCACAGCTCAATGTTTGCGCATGTAGCACGCACGCACGCACGCACGCACGCACGCACTCACACGTAACCGCGTGTGATCCACCAATTTCTATATAATGAGGAGCGGCGGTCAAATGGGGCTCTTCTCTCACAGACGAGCGCGACTGCCGGCGCGTAGGGTTAGACTCCTTCTTGTCTCCTATACGCAACCAATCACTCGCAAGCGGGCGAGCGCTTTACCGTGAGTACGCGACTAACCACGCGCACGTGCGGCCGCTTTCATAATCACCCGTACACCGACATCACAGAAATTTCTTTCGCTAGTCACCGCAATCGTTCGTCCCGACAAAAGAAGTGGAAAGCGTGACTAGCGAATTTCAGTTTTGAGATTCTCCGCAGTCCGGCTCTGAAAGCTTCAAAGCTTCAATGACCACCAGCAACGCATGCGCTTTATTTAAATTCCATTGCGATTCAACACAGAATACAAAACGCTAACACTATGGGTGGGTTGTGGGAAGGCAAATCAATACAAAACTCATTTTAGCTTACATAAATAATATATTTATATAAGGTTCACGAGATTGCTCATAATTAGGTTACATTACGTATAGTATAATCATGTATGGAAAACTCGAAAACGACAGACACTCCATTGATTACGGCTGTATTTAGACACACCAACATTTTGAAATCGTAACTAAATTACGAACATTACCGTTCAACATAATAAGGAAGAACCACTAAAAGTGTTTCGAACATATTCACGGGCAGCCGCTAAAAGACGCAAATGTACTAATTTGCTATAGCGTGTACGTGCTGCATACAGCCTAGCTAACTATGACCTCTCTTCTCGTGATGCAGTGATTTTTTTACATTTCATCACTCTAGGTACGTGCGCGGACGCACGCATGCACGCACTACATAGGTACACGACGAAATCTGCATGAAGATGCACCCTCGCGTCATAACGTTTTGGCGCTCCAGCAAGTTCCGCCAGCGGGCCGTATTAGTCACCACTACGGAGAGGAAATTCCTTTGTTGCGCGTGCTTTTCTGATCGCTATTGGTAATGATCGAGCGTCACATTTAAATTAATTCTTTTAATGACTGTCGCTAACCGGCCAAAATGGTTCACGACTCGCTTTATCTCGCGTCGCAGAACACAATGGGTGCGGAGCAGCAGGCCTCAATAGTTGGGCGAGACACGGACCGTGCGCATATACGCGTCGGTTAACACGTGCGATATAGTAGTCTTTATTATCCGTCTACTTTTCCGCATAAAGAGCGAGAAGGGGAGAAAATTGGGGAAGAAAAGAGAGAGAGAGAGGGAGAGAGAAAGAGACATAAGGCAGAGAGCGAGCGAGAGAGGAGGGTGGACAGAGGGAGAGAGAGGAGGAGATAGAGAGAGCAAGAAGAAGAAGAAGAAGAAGAGAGAAGAGAGAGAGAGAGAGAGAGAGAGGAGAGAGAGAGAGAGAGAGAGAGAGAACAAGTGAGCAAGAGAGCGAGAGAGAGAGAGAGAGAGAGAGAGAGAGAGAGAGAGAGAGAGAGAAGAGAGAGAGGAGAGAGAGAAAGATCGAGGGCGAGAGAGAAAGACAGAGAGAGAGAGAGGAGAAGAGAGAGAGAAGAGAGAGAGAAAGAGAGAGAGAGAGAGAGAGAGAGAGAGAGAGAGAGAGAGAGAGAGAGAGAGAGAGAGAGAGAGAGAGAGAGAACATGAAAAACATCTGCTTTTACGGCCATCACAACTTTCCATTTACCATTCATGACAGCGCTGTGGCGGCGTACGATAAATAAATAATTGCATTAGGCAAGTAGTTTGTTAAATACTCTTTCACCCAATTGTTTACTAGCAGCGTCGCCAACAACGTCCCTGTTTTTTTCCCGCGCATTTAACGAATTAAATTTACATGTGACGTCGGAGGTCGACGCGATTTGCAATTGCCGCCAACAGTGCCGCCTGCTGCATTAGATCAGGGATGTTCGCATCATTATTCACACATCGCACGCCCGGCGTAGATGTACACCCTGGTAACTAGAAATGGTAGGGAAATGTGGTAGGTTGGGGAGCTCTGCATAGGCATGCCTACGGGCACGAAGTGCGTTCGATGCAGCGCGCGTGGCAATGCACAATGTTAATCCATTCATACTCGCGTTTGGTGATGGCGAGAAAAGCTTTCGGCTCAACACTAATCCTCTGATACATCGCAATTTCCCACGCTAGCACCAAGCGCACGGCGAAGAGATTTTCAGCAACATCGGCGCTGACCTTCGTAACGCGAATGACAAGAGAGTTCTGCACCATGCTTGCCCACCAGCCCTCTCCGACCACTCCTCAGCTGCTTCCCACAGGCGCGTGGGACTGCTGCCACCTTGGCCACCGTTGACAGCAACATTGGGTAATGGAAGTATTCACTTAATTGCCCAACTATACAGCAATACCCTTCAGTCACAAGAAATCATGGCTTCTCATTAGAGCACTACACAAAGTCCCCAGCCCCAAACACATTACACCACATCCCCCCACACACATGCAGGCCTACGACACCAACTTCGCCTGCTAGCGTAATAGCGCGCTGGCTAAATGTTAACAGATATTTTTATTGAAGCAATCGCTCGGGTTCTTTGCTGCATGTTCACGCATGGCTCATACATCAATGCACATGCACGAGATGATCAATTATCAATGCACAGCGCTAGTAACGGGGTTTTACGCGTTGACGAAATAAACCGCTTCTACGCATCATCGGCTTTTATAAAGAATTTTTTTAAGCAGTGCACTAAAATGATGAGTCCCACACATAAAGGAGAGACCGATAACAGTCTGTACTGCTGCCGTCACTACTGCGTGATCATGGAAGTCGAATTAATCGTGTACTCGTGTACAGTCAAACACGCACAGCACACTTGCTGCCTCATAGAGGGGGCTAGTGTACCATTGGCATTGACAGGCCGCTTGACAGGGCCACCAGCAGCTAAGTGCTACTGAATAAGAACGTCACGCACCATTTGAGCATTGTATTGACGGTTGCTCCTACTGTAACAACACTGGAAGTCCAAATTTTAATCAAACATGATTCATTTCTACGGCAGAAATTTTCTATAAATACTACGTTTCTTTCGTACTGAACCACACTGCATGAACGTACACAATTTATCCTGGATACACCCTATGGGTTCGCGCTAGCTCAGTATATCCGCTCACAACCAAGCACATACCCATCAGTCATCTCCTTACAGCGCCAGCTAAGGAACGCATCTACAGCAATACACTAGACTCCATGAAGCTGACAAAAACATAGAAGTGTTTCTAGACTTTCTATAGATGTATAAAGAATATAAGTATCACGGCTACAATATGAAGCTACTGTCAGCCACTGGGAACGCCTTCCCGGTTCCTTCCTCTATACATCATAAATATAATACCGAATTGGATCGGTTCGTGATTCTGCATATCTTGAATGCGCGCGATGAGATGAAGCGCATGCGAGCAAAGCATGATTGCGTAGATCTTTCAACGTCGCGCAACCGCTCCGGAGAACAAACACAACGCGTGTACGTGCTGTACGTCCGAGAGTGGCAACAAGAGACATGATTGCACGGACCGCGCTCGACACAGGAAATGCTCGCCGACGACATCAAAAGGCTGTCGCTGCGGCGGCGGCGGCGGCGGCGGCGGCCTGCGTGCCCGCCCGCCCCTGCACCCGTGGCCGTGGCAGCGCTACCGCTCCAGTACGCACACGACGTGCCGAGCATGAAATCAGAGAAAGCCCAATCCACGATGACTGATCGCGCAAGACACGGCCGCATCCATCAGATCGTCGGCGTTGTTCGAATGTCCCTGATCAATAGCCGCCAACTTTGGCAGTTGCGTTTCTTCGGCGTCAGCTTCTTGCATCGAACTGGCGACCTATTATGCAAATTCAACAAACGGCCAATTAGCAAATGACGCGCGGCACGCTCGCTGTCTCCTGTAAGAAATGGGAGACGCTCCGACATGTCCGAGTCTCGCTGTTCGCAATATACACGGCAATAAAGACTCGCCATAGGGCTCGCGAGCTTCTACGAAATTAACCAGATTTTGCTAACGTTTTCCCCCCGATCCGTATCATCGCCATAAACATCGGACGATTTTTTTTCTTAATAAAGAACGCAGTATGTTTACTAAAATAACGACCGTGTGTTTCATTGGAAAAAGGGATATTCCCTATAGGAAGTTAGTCGAGTTATTTGATCATTCAAATTCAATAAATATAAAGATGGAAGTTTTCTCTAAACCCCAGGGACTACTCTATTTCTCTTTCATCTGCAACTACGAATACTTATTCGAATTAACTAATCGCGGCGGCTATGGTAGGGAAGACTAGCTAAGAACGCTATGTTCATACCACGTGCACACACAAACCGCCGAACGTCAACCGAATCCGGGAAATTTCATAAACAGCCCTGTACACGTTCTCTCTAACAGTTACGATCAAGCTCGTCGAATCGGATGCACCCGTGGCGTGCGGCGCGTTGCGTACGAGACGACGTGTCGCTATGGGCGCGCGCGCTTCTTAGATCGCATAACGGCGGGCTTACGCACCAGTGGCGATGTCGGTCGTGGCATGGCGACGAGAGACGAGTCTGCATCCAGAGCCAGCTCTCCGGCGGCAGCCGTGCAGCAGCGGCGGAACATCAGGCCTCTGCAAACACAATCGCTCTGCTCAAGTACTCGATCTCAACAAGGAAGTTTCAATGCCACTGCAGCTCGACCGCCGACAAAAGTCGGTTGTGGTGATACGGGGGAGGGGGGAGAAGGAGAGAGAGAGAGAGAGAGAGAGAGAGAGAGAGAGAGAGAGAGAGAGAGAGAGAGAGAGAGAGAGAGAAGAGAGAGAGAGAGAAAAGAGAGAGACGAGACCGAAAGAGGAGGAGAGGAGAGACGCGCACGAGAGAGCGAGGGACGACGAGAAGCACGAGAGCGAGAGACTAGGAACGAGAGAAAGGAGAGAGAAGAGACAACCATGAAGGAAACTGTCTGCCTTTTTACCGCGCCCACTCCCACCCCACACTTGTGTGGGCGTCAAAGCACCGGGGTCGTTGTGGTATCCTAAGGTGCAGCTAACAGAGCGGAATTACCAATGTACGGCCGAGGGTACAGTATATGTATACCGCCACGAAGTGAGTAGTCCAGGACTTGTACCTACACGAAGGTACCCTACACG
>NW_014577072.1:744040-782484 GCF_000485595.1 Priapulus caudatus
AACTGTTGACGGACGGACGGACGGACGGACGGACAATCATGCGATTCTACAAGCTGCATCTGACTATGTCAGATGAGCTAACAACCTAAAACTACCTCGGGTACATATCTGTAGTACCTGATACGACAACGACCCCATCTGCACAACTTTCCATTTACCATTCATAACAGCGTTGTGGCAGCGTACGATAAATAAATAATTGCATTAGGCAAGTAGTTTGTTAAATAGTCTTTCACCCAATTGTTTACTAGCAACGTCGCCAACACGTCCCTGTTTTTTTCCCCGCGCATTTAACGAATTAAATTTACATGTGACGTCGGGGACGTACAGAGAAAGGGAGAGGAGGAACAATTATACTCGTTGAGCAAGAAGGTGTGTTGGAGTGACACGAGCCCATCGCTGCGTACAGCTATTATGTGTATGTGACGTTAGCACGCATTCATCCAACGAACAGACGACTCTGCCCTGTGTACGCTGTTTATACGCGTTCTATAGGGCTTGGACACGCCTCGTTAAAACGCCACCACAGTGAACACGCAATCAACAGTGCTGCCGATATTATATATATTTATAGGCATGGTACGTAGCGTAGCGCTTAATGAAGCCGAGTACTAGAACTCGCATCAACACGTGGATACATGGCCGTTCGCCTGCTGTACGGATACTTGATGAAGTGCATACATGCAACTTATTATTAAGATTTAATTACAGACGATGCGTTATTGCAATCAAATCACTGAAAAAATCCGAGTATAATAATGAGAAAATTAGCTAAAGTTTGTGAATTATTTAGCCAAAGTTGTCTTGGCCGACTTTTCAAACGACTTCTGACAACACATTTCTAAAATCTCTTTCAGACATGAATACGCTTTGATTAATTGCCTGATAAAGTTTTTTCCTGGCAATAATGTAAAAACAACACTCACGCTTCAGCTGCCTCTTGCCCAACTATCTAAATGTTTGCGGTACAATTTTTCCTGTAGTTTCTAGGTATAGCATACATCTCAGCTATCGTCAATTTCGTCATCATGAAATTCCCGGCCGTTATCTGTACATAATGCTCCTAACAGCTGCCGAATAGACAGCTTAGCTTTGAATCACTCACTTAAAGAGATGATGGCTTCCAGAAAAAAGGTAAAATATTTCTGTCACGCACCATGCAGACACGTATGTATTGTGCTGCGTGCACCAACTGGATGGCCATCAAATAATCATTACTCTCAATCCAAATGACCTCGCTGACGGAGGACGAACTTCATCACTGCGCATTTACACTCACCATTGCACATGTGTAACCATCATTGCACAGCTACACGCATCATTGTGCATCCACAATCACCATTGCACATCTACAAGGATCATTGCACATGTACAATCACCATTGCACATCTACAAGCATCATTGCACATGTACATGCATCATTGCACATCTACACGCATCATTACTCATCTACGAACATCAGAGTACATCTACGATCTACACGCATCATTGCACATCTACAAACACCAGAGTACATCTACGAGCATCATTGCACATCTACAAACATCAGAGTACATGTATATGAGCATCATTGCACATCTACAAGCATCATTGCACATGTACATGCATCATTGCACATCTACACGCATCATTGTACATCCACAATCACCATTGCACATCTACACGCATCATTGAACATCTACAAGCATCATTGCACATCTACAAACATCAGAGTACATGTATATGAGCATCATTGCACATCTACAAGGATCATTGCACATGTACATGCATCATTGCACATCTACACGCATCATTGTACATCCACAATCACCATTGCACATCTACAAGCATCATTGCACATGTACATGCATCATTGCACATCTACACGCATCATTGCTCATCTACAAACACCAGAGTACATCCACAATCACCATTGCACATCTACACGCATCATTGCACATCCACAATCACCATTGCACATCTACAAGCATCATTGCACATGTACAATCACCATTGCACATCTACAAGCATCATTGCACATGTACATGCATCATTGCACATCTACACGCATCATTGCACATCTACAAACATCAGAGTACATGTATATGAGCATCATTGCACATAGATCTACGAGCATCATTGCACATCTACAAACATCATTGCACATCTAAAAACATCATTGCATATGTACAAGCATCATTACACATCTACACGCATCATTGTGCATCTACAATCGTTAATATGGATGCACAAGCATCATTGCACATGTACAATCATCATTACAAAAATAAGAGCATCACTTCACATCTACAAGCACCATTGTAAATCTTCAAGTATCATTGCGCACCGACAACCACCATTGCACATCTACATGCATCATTGCGGATATACAAGCATCATTTCCATCTACAAGCATCATTTCACAGTTACAACCATCATTGCGCATCGACGACTCGAGCATCATTGTACATCTACGACTATAGCTGTACATATTTTATATATCACTGCGCATGTGCGACTATTAGCCTGATATCACTGAATACATAAGTGCATCTTCACGTTATATTATGCAACACGCATAAATTATAAGCATTTAAGTGTTAGAGGTGTAAGCTAAGTTGGTGACTCATGCCAGTGCAGTGCAGCGATGACTCAATTTATGCAGTGCAGCAAGCAAACCAATGACAGCCTCATTCCCAATGATGCAAATTTACTCCCTTGAGAACCCGTTTCATTATATGGAATTTTATTGCAACGTTCTGATACATAATGAAGCCTCGAGCAATGATAGGGTTACACATCCGTCGTCGTTTTCAATCGTTAATTACATCGTTTCGCAAGCGTTTAAAAAAAAATTGCACATCCTATGCTCAACAATATCTTCACCCCCGTCATTAAAATATACAGCTGGAAATATATACGACAAGTCACAGAAGCGTGTCACGTCGACGTGGCACTTATCAACGCGCGTCCTTGTGACCCGCCACGCATTACTATTCAACACGAGCGACCACAGCTAGCCCCCTACCTGTTAAGAATGGCTGCAGACACGCCCTCTGCCTCCAGACTGACAGCCATCTGCTGGCGAGTGTTGTCCTCGATATTGCGAGCCTCGTCGTCATCGTCGTCATCATCGTCGTGGTAGTCGTCATTGATTAGCTGCGGCATCGCGTGCACGTTACTCTGGGCTAAGCTTGGAGCCAGTCCTGACTCCTCCAGCACCTACATGTATGGGAAAAGGATTACGATGCAATCTCGTGCAAGTGTGTTTCATTACGGCATGCTCTCTATACAGTAGTTTTATCTTGAATGCAGGCCGCTGATGGACAATAACTTAACCTTCTTTAATCTCGCGTCACAATGCTCGTCTCGTCGAGATTAGCCCATATGAATTTGTGTAGAGTTAAGAGATCTGAGTGCGGCAGATGCCAGCTCGCATATTGCAAAGGTTGTTTTTGCTCGAGATGATGATGACCTGACGTGAAGCTATAGTCTATAGATTTCCTTCTCTAATTACTTTTAACACGTATTGCAAGATTGCTGGGATGATGACATTACTACATGGCAAATGACAGCTGTGAGACCTATACATGTAGCTCAATCACACAACTGCAATAAAAACAATTTACGTGACATGAATTGTGGCCGACTGCTGAGTGATTGCTATTGGCCCTGCTGGAGTTAAGAATAAAGTGAATTGCAGTAACACATACAAATAATTTGCAAATTCACAGGGCTGCTCATTTTGTAGTCACGACCCTTTTGATGTCATAATGTACTATCACTCAGATTTAAAAAAAACCTAAACAATGTAAAATACCGCATCTGACTTGTTTTTCGTGTGATTGATACATGTATATATAAAGATGAAAATGCACATGAATGAAAAATTCTTATAATATGTACACAGGGCATAAAATTTAGATTTTCTTGCACTGGGACAGAGAGCTGGCTGGTATCAGCAGTTTTTTTTTACCGGCCCTCACCATAATTTACCAACCCTCACAAATTTTGCTTTTTATCCAAAATAAAGATAAGACTGTTTCACTGATCTCTTGCTTGTAATTGATTTTGTAATTTCTTGCTGTCTATTGTCTGGAAATTATTGTAGTTTGCGGCATCGCGTAGTAGCGTTTGAACAGAGTATACTATAAGTACTAGATATCGTGTATGATGTCCAAAGTGTTTTTGTCAATGTCATATTTCACGCTCGCATTTTCTATTTCAAATTTGTAAAATGTTGATAAATTATGGCGTGATATCCTTCTACTCTAGGGTAAAACAGTAATGCAGGGGTAGAAATTTACTTTTGAACACTTTTGACTACCCTCAAAAAGAGGGAGTCCGCAGCAAAATTAGGGAGTTCGCAGTCTGAGGTTCAAAATTAAAGATATTAATATCGCAAATAACGCATGTGCTTATTTTTAAGATTCATGCGGTTGCACGTCCGCTAAATTTTCTTTGGAAATTAGTTGAAAAAATACCGTAATTCCGCAAGGCCGTGCTCCGGAACAAACTAGTTAGTATGGCAGAATTTTCAGGGAGTCACACGGACTCCTGCATATGTCAAATCAGGGAGTCCGACAGTAAATCAGGGAGTCCGACAGTAAATCAGGAAGTCCGACAGTAAATCAGGGAGTCCGACAGTAAATCAGGGAGTATTCGACTCCGGACTCCCGTTAATTTTGCACCCTGGTAATGTAGGACATTTGCTAAATAAAAATGTAGGTACTCGCTAACATGGCTGAAACCACCGGCCCAGAGGACCGCTGTGGACATTTATGAATGAATACAAATATCTGTTTTTTAGCATTGTATGAGTGTTGTAAATTTATCAAGCTATAGCTTTGCATTTCCGTTTTGGAGCACTTAACATTTTAATGGAAACGTTCAAAACCCATTTTAACTTTGGTGAAATAGTTCATACCAACAGAAAGCCAGAATTTGAATTGGGCCTATAATAGCAGCAGACATATTGCAGCAGCCAGCATCAAAATGTCTATGAGCTACTCGTATTCATGAATTTTAAAGCTTCACGGCATGTTCCATAAATATGTGTGAAACCTCGAAACCCTACCTTATTGATAGCATTGTCGATGATGCTGCGTGCCATGTGTCGTGACTGCCATCTGCGTAGCCGCACGTACGTCTGCGTAATAGTGTGGATCACTCGCCGAGCAAAGTCCTGCACCGCCTCCTCCGTCGCCGCGGCTGTGGCATCTCCGACCTCATCACTGCTGCTGCTGCTGCTAGTGTCGGAGTCGCCCGATTCATACAACACAGCCTCGTCCATCAAGGCCTGGCATGCCTGCTCATCAAGCGCCATCGTCGCCGACCCGGCATCGGCAAACTCAGATCTGAGCGTCCACGCTTCTTCCATTGGAAATATCTCAACCGAATTGCTTCTACCTAGTGAGTCCATGTCCGTTCGCTCACTTTTATTACTTGGATTGTTGCAGATTTCTAAAGATGTCATAGGTGACGCCGTCCCGATAGTTAAGTCTGTATTTTGCACATTACAGTGAATTTCCTCGACGTTCTGCTGACTTGTTTGACAAGTTAGAACCTGGTGGTTAGTTCTGACCTGACCTTCCAACAATTGCTGTGTAGTATTAGAATCTTCTCCACAGTTTATGCATGCGTCCGTTTGCTCAGTACACACCTCGCTTTCTTTCCTTCCTGTCTTAGTACTACGGAAACGTTTAGAATTTGAGACTGTGTTTGTACCACCATCTACCGCTAGGCATCTCTTTACAGATGTGCAAGTACTACTGCTTGGCATCTCCAATGAGCTTTCATCAACCGTAGCATTTAGTTTGCTTTCGGTTTTGTGTCGATATCCCTTGATCTCAGAAAGATGGCGAGCTTTTTGCAACGTCTTTCTTGGTGCCGTTTCTTGCTCCATACTGTAGTTTGCACAATCAGCACTGGCCTAAAATAAGATTGAATTTTCTTTATATACTCTTGGATATACAGTGGATGCAAATCTAAACTATTACAAGTTGTATGACATGTAAAATATGCAGACCAAGCATTAGCAGCAGGAATGCACTAGAAATAGGTATCAGTAAAACTGTATTACATGGTTGCAGGAATCCACTTGTCATGCCTGTACACAACTTTATAATTAAAAATAACATTTGATCCACCCAGTTCATCTTATGAGATACTGTTTATGTATAAGTCTATCATACTAATTTTATTGTTTTTACTATTTTATAGTATAATAATAGATAAAGCAATATTTTGATTTTTTTAACTGTTCGTACTAGGGTCATAGACACAAGTGTCTGGGAGGTGATTCTGGGTAAGCCTAATTAACGGACATTGTACATACATGATAGGATTAAGTTTAAGTTAGTATCAGGGTTGTGGCGATAATTTATGATGATAACAACGTCTTCATGTATGTGGGTCCTAAAGTAGGCTTGCACAAAGGATGCTATGAGTCAACCACCAAATAATTATCAAGATTAAGAACCCCTTATGCCGTAAGCATAGAGCCAACCCACTATTACCCGCCACCACCTTACCCTCCCATACAGCAAACTGTGTGTAGTTGAAATGTCAGCAAAGAACAGAGGTGATCTAATGGTTAGCAACTTAGCATGTCTAGCTTTTACTTCAAAGACTGTGAGTTCCAACAGTTGGAACAGTGTCCACAGGCACTTGGGCCATTTCAAAAATATAATGATAGTAAATAAACACAAATAGTATTATGACCAAAGTCTTACCATTTACCAAGTTTACTTACTAAAGTTATAATCTTCATGTACTCTTTATTTCCTAATAATACTATGTAAATGTCATTAAATCTCACATCATCTCATACAATCTCACAGCATTACATACAATCACACACCATTGTCCACAAACACACAGAAAGACAGAGATCTTTCTTCACCATATATTTCACTCTATCTGTGAGTTTATCACCGTAGACTGCATGTACTGTGTTCACGTATTATTACTATGTGACAGAGAGCCCATAAACATTAGGTCTTTTGTAGCAAATACAAATTGTGCTTATTTACTTTCATTTCATTGATGAAACGGCCCGAATCTGCTTTAAATGCTCCTCTGCAACAAGCAGTCTCACTGCACGCAGGGCACAAGCCTGGTTTAGCACATATATATATGCAAAAACACATTTGTGGGGTACCAAACTATCCTTGATCCCACGCAGTGCACGCACACTACTACTACTACTACTACTACTACTACTACTAGTAATAGTATCACACCTGTCACTACTGTGCACACATTCATAGAAAGAAAAGGTGTTAAAGAATCAATTATAACGGCCAAAGTGCCTACGTACCTGTATGTACTACTACTCTAAAATTGTAGGTCTGCCCCCAGTCTCAGCAAAGAGGTTGGCTTGGAATAAATAATGCTCAATTACGGACTAGACTAGTAACCCAACCCTACTCTTGTTGAGTTACATTATTGACTATTGTATCTAATCTGACCAACTGCCGAAACCGACCCAGATCAGTAACCTCACAATGATTAGTCTCTGAAGTCGAAGAAACTATACCAAAAGAATCGGAAGACGGGCACCATTAACGATGAAAATGCAAATAACAACAGGCAATAACACCAACTGACACTGTGTCACTGTCGCTGAGAGGGTCTATGTCCCCCGGGGTACTGCCGGAACGTACCCTGGGTACGGTTTGGTATACCAGAACGTACCCTGGCACTATCTAATATGCTGGACCGTACTTCGCCTACTCCACTAACGAGTCTAGCGAGTCGCCTACGCCTACTCCCTAACCCTAATCCTAACCCTAACCATATCAAATAGTGACCAGGGTACGTTCCGGTATACCGGACTGTACCCAAGGTACGTTCCGGCAGTAACCTGGGGACATAGACCCTATATGTCCTACTATGAGCCCAACTGACACTGTGTCACTGTTCACAGGCACTTAAAGCGTTTCAATAAAATATAATGCTAAATAAATACGAAATCTATTTACTACCAAATTCTTAATGTTTCTATACTATCTTTCACCTATTATTGCCGAGAGTTTCCTGTAAATTCCGTCCAAATCCTCTATGCACACGCTGCCGGCCGCCATGGCTGCCGCGGCTGCACTGTGCACACTTACACTTATAAATATAGCCGGTAGGAAAGCGTGATTGCAAAATCTGCTCAACGCTCGCTTCATTTCACACATTTACAGTACGAATACACATTCAACAGCTTCCATCTTTGTTTCTATTTCAACAACAGTGTTCACTTGTTATAAAAACATACTGTCTCTGTTCGTAACCGAGCTGTGTCACGCGAAATCACACAGACTGACAAAATTCTCGCGTTCGCTCCCTTTGCCCAGTAAATGTAAATGGCTGTCAGAATCAGGAAACACCCACCAGCGCTCTTCGTGACCTCATTCTTGCACCGCAACGCTGCAACGTTTTTGCAACGCTCCAATGGCGAGGCTCGTACGGGAGTTGGAAAGCAGTGCGCCGCCTATAGCCCATAGACTGGTACTCGCTCCCACCTCTCGGCTTAGCTTAGTTACTCGATGGGTAATCGAGGTGGGAGCGAGTACCAGTCTATACAGACCTGTACTTGCAGCCATTTACATTTACTGGGCAAAGGGAGCAAACGCGATAATTTCTTCCAGTCTTTGTGTGATTTTGCGTGACACAGCTTGGTTACGAACAGAGACAGTATGTTTTTATAACAAGTGAACACTGTTGTTGAAATAGAAACTAAGATGGAAGCTGTTGGTTGTGTATTCGTGCTGCGAATGTGTGAAATAAAGCGAGCGTCGAGCGGATTTTGCGATCACGCTTTCCTACCTGCTATATATAATTAGTGTAAGTGTGCACAGTGCAGCCGCGGCAGCCATGGCGGCCACAGGCACTTGAAGCGTTTCAATAAAATATAATACTAAATAAATACGAAATCTAATATTAGTACTACAAAATTCTTAATGTTTCTATACTCTCTTTCACCTATTATTGCCGACAGTTTCCTGTAAATTCCGTGTAAATGCTCTATGCACACACACTACCCGGCTGCCATTGCCAACTGTGTACAGTGAAAGTTAAATATAGCACGTAGGAAAGCGCTCGACTCAAATCCGCTCGACGCTCGATGGATTTCACACAATTACAACACAAAGACACAACCATTCTATTCCATCTTTGTTTCAATTTCAACAGCAGTGTTCACTTGTTAGAAATACAGACTGTCTCTGTTCGTAACCGAGCTCTGTCACGCGAAATCACAAAAACACTGTCGAAATTCGAGCATTCGCTAACGTTGCGCAGTCAATGTAAATGTTTGCAAGTACGTACATGGCTATATGCATTTTGGGAAACTACCACGCTGCTTTCCACCTCCCGTACGAGCCTCGCCATTGGAGCGTTGCAAAAACGTTGCAGCGTTGCGGCGCAAGAATGACGTCACGAATAGCGCCGCTAGGTGTTTCCTGATTCCGGCAGACATTTACATTGACTGCGCAACGTTAGCGAACGCTCGAATTTCGCCAGTGTTTTTGTGATTTCGCGTGACAGAGCTCAGTTACGAACAGAGACAGTCTGTATTTCTAACAAGTGAACACTGCTGTTGAAATAGAAACAAAGATGGAGTAGAATGGTTGTGTCTTTGTGTTGTAATCGTGTGAAATCCATCGAGCGTCGAGCGAATTTGAGTCGAGCGCTTTCCTACCTGCTATATATTTAACTGTCACTGTGCACCGTCGGCAATGGCGGCCGGGTAGTGTGTGTGCCTAGAGCATTTACACGGAATTTACAGGAAACTGTCAGCAATAATAGGTAAAAGAGAGTATAGAAACATTAAGAATTTTGTAGTACTAGTATTAGATTTCGTATTTATTTAGCATTATATTTTATTAAAACGCTTCAAGTGCCTGTGATGGCGGCCGGCAGCGTGTGTACTTAAGAGGATTTGGACGGAATTTACAGGAAACTGTCGGCAATAATAGGTGAAAGAGAGTATAGAAACATTAAGAATTTGGTAGTAAATAGATTTCGTATTTATTTAGCATTATATTTTATTGAAACGCTTCAAGTGCCTGTGTCGCTGTCAGTGTGAGTGTGGGCCGTTAGTGGTGCCGTAGCTCTAGCACTATAGCCTGCGTACAGTTGCCACTGGGCTATAGAACGAGCCATTCGGGATGCGAGGGACCAACTTAGACCCGCTTATACGCGGCTATAAAACGTCTGTGGTAGGCAATTAATGCCTCTTATCCGAAGTGAATATGCCTTAAGTTATATCAGCTACTAAAATTTAACCTCTAACTATCGTTGAAATGGTCTACTTGCAGTATTTCTGGTAAACGAACATTCGATTTGCGAACTTCAAACGGCCATTTCTGGCGGCGCTGTAGACCGAATAATTCTGTCCCATATAACCTTTTTTATATTTTGGTGAGGGTTATATTGGGACAGAACGGGATTCATTGAAATTTCGTGAGATCGCATGCAAAATGCATGCGCTGCGAATGCGGCCCGTACGCCGCTATTGGCGCGAAAAAAAAAGTTTTTCAGCGTTAGGGTGAGGGTTCTAGCTCATCTAAACTCTCAAATCGTGAATTCATTTCCCAAGGCGTTATTTCGAAATCTAGCGCCACCGCCGCCATCTTTGTCTCGTTAAGTATGAAAGCGAATGGACTCCCGTACCCGTAGCCTCGAGACATTAAGATACGGCTACCGTACCCGTAGCCACTGCGGCTGCCTATTTAATTTGTTACCGATAACAACAATGTTTTTGTCTACAACCAACACAACCCGCCCAGCCCTCCACGTACGGAAATACATACTACATAGTTCCCGCTGACTGGCTGGAGTAAGTTGGTCCCGAGCACTCGTAATGGCTGATGCTATAGCCCAGTGGCATCTGTACGCGCGCTAGCTCTAGTACTATAGCCCGCTTACATTGACTGCCGCTGGCCGCTGGCGTCGACTGAAGGCGCAGGCCGCGGGCGACATGAGTGGCCAGCGGCAGTTCATGTAAGCGGCTATAGTACTAGAGCTATACGCGCGCTATAGTAGTACTACTACTAGAGCTAGAGCCCAGTGGTGCCGTTCATCTGGCTTGTTCTGTTCATACTTGAAAATGATTTCTATTTGTGACTTCAGAAAATTATCGAATCTTTCAGCCCACACCAAAATAACAACACATCAGAGATCTGTTCGCACAATTTTATTACCACTTACCGTGTATTATCAATTATGTATTGTTCAGTTTGTTGCGAAAAACTAGTTATCAAAACATTAGCGACTCCATATTTGCGATTGTGCTGCCACGCGCGCGGCGTTTGACGGGCGAAAAACATTTATAATTCGCCATACGAAAAGATTTATCGATCACACTTGCTCTGGTTTTGACATGTATGGGGGTGTCTATATTCAAGCCGGTACGGGAGATTACGGTACGCATATATTTGCTAATATATTGACTAATCGTGTGTCAATAAACTCAATATTCACAGAGAGACGTTTTTGTCGTGAATATATCGCATAAAAAATCGTTGAAAACGTTCACCTTTTGCTCACTAATAATTCAGTGACGGATTTCACAGTGTGTGTCTCTGGCTTAAACGAGCTCTCATCTGAATTGCTATGTTCATGGCAAACACATTTTTAATGAAACTTCGCGATCCGCTTAATTACAAAACAATCGTGGTTTGTTCAAAGTTGTCTCCTCGACAAATAAGAATTTACGCAGTGGCTACGCGTCCGGTCATCCATTACAAAGCTCAGCTCAGATTCCCAAATCCACGTCATGATTAGGTCACGCCTCTTTGAAACCGTTTATTTTACTGGATTTACTATTGCTTCAAACGTTACAAAAACCTTTTTTTGATAAAATACCTAAATGTAAGTAATATTATGGTAAAAACTTATTGTTTATTGTTTTTTACTGAAAAAAATATAGTTGGGTTCACATAAGAAATATATGACCGGAGTCACCGGACGCGTACGTAGCCTGGGAGCTGGGCGTCTTGTAACCGGACGCGTAGCCACGGCCGAACAAAAACTATATAACACTTGTAGAATTTGACAAATACGATCCATCAAAATACGCAAGAACGAGATTTTACTAGAACTCCAATGTTATTTAAGGTAAGACGAATTATCTCTCATTTACGTAAAGCTAAAATGAAAAAAATAGGCCGTGGCTACGCGACCGGTTCCGGACCGTATTTACGCGCCTACGTACGCGTCCGGTAACTCCGGTCATATATTTCTTATGTGAACCCAACTATATTTTTTTCAGTAAAAAACAACAAACAATAACTTTTTACCATAATATTACTTACCTTTAGGTATTTTATCAAAAAAAGGTTTTTGTAACGTTTGAAGCAATAGTAAATCCAGTAAAATAAACGGTTTGAAAGAGGCGTGGCCTAATCATGACGTGGATTTGGGAATCTGAGCTGAGCTTTGTAATGGATGACCGGACGCGTAGCCACTGTGTTTTCTTCTGACCTGTATTCTCGACTAGACAACTACGAAAGCTCGAGCGTACGTGTGCGCACAGGGGTACGCACGTTAAGCCACATGACATGCACGTACATAACCCTGATGTAATTAAATCGGTTGCTGGATAATTTGCAGTCCAATTACTGTTCCACTTTCCTTATTAATGTTACATTGCTACCCACCCATTTGCCCTATATTCCCGTAAGTGTGGACCACCCTTCTCAAAAATTCCCAGATCTGCCCTGTAATGTGTTAACGGATATTAACGCAAGTTAGTTCGAAATTACGCCACTCATTGAGTCCATTCAAGATTGGACTAAGACTGTAGAGGAGGAGAAGAAGGCGGTGGAGGAGGAGGAGAAAGAAAATAATAAAATAAGAGAAGAAGAAAAGATTGTGGATGAGACGAAAGGGCAGAGATCGGGAGGGAAGCAGGTGAGAAATGAGATGGACGAATAGGATTATAAAATAAAGTGGGAATTAATAAAATCTGATAAAGATGATGAAGCGAAGATAATGAAAGGGAAATGTCTAAGAATCCGGCTAAAAAGAGGAGAGAGGCTGATTAAAAGATTCTGATGACATATACGCGGGGAGTTGAAATTATTATATAAGGTGGTAGCGAAGACAAGATAGTAGGAACGGAAGGGAACTTGGAGGATTGGAGTAGGGTAGGTGGGTGTTGGTATAGAAATTAACACGGAGGTGAAAAAAGGAAACATGCAGTACAGCAAGGATAGAAACGTTATACGAGGTAAACGGGAGATGGTGTGAAGCGAAGAGGCAGATGAGTAAGGAGAGGACGATAGGGAAGAATAGATGGGAGAAAGAGGTAACCCATGTTAGAGACGAGGAAAGCAATTATAGTAGGCCTACCGCCTCTCAACCTTACACGTACTTCTTCGCTTTCCACACCTAACCCTACCGTATTTCACTCCATCTTCCTCTTCCTTTTTTTCTCCTCTTCTCCTCGGCCTCTCCACATCTAGTCTCTTCTTCCTTTATCCCGCCGAAGCTATTCTTTCAAAGGTTTAACACGTACTACTGTATCAGGCTTTATCCCGCTCATTCTCTTATTATTCCACCTGCTTACCCCTCCTCATATTTCCACCTGTTTTGTCTTATCCACCTCCAAACTTCCTACTCGGCAGCCTTGGACTACTCTCTGTCCTATAAGATGACCGCGAGACTACGCTCGTAACAGTTGTGCATGTATATCGACAAAACATTACTGAATAGCAATTATGCATAGGAATTTCAGAACAGGTGGTGTATACAAGGTTTAATTACCATCGCATGAAGTTATTGTTAAAATGCGATAGTAAAATCTGTAATCTACTAATCGTATAGTGGAAATGTTTATTATTGCGCGAATTTAATTTTAACATCACAAAAGACTACATCCGATCTTTATATCGGAAAAAATGTCCATGAAACTGTTCTATTAAAATCCGTAAGCTTAAAATCCAGCTAATTTGGCATGAGTATCATCAGGGTATCATGTTACGCCCATGCCGGTACAATGGAATCAAAGATAAATATAATGTAGGCCTACACATTAATGCCAGAATATACATTTACACACGCATATGTCACATGCATGTATTTTCACATTAAAACTCAGCCATCTAGGTCCGTATACTGCGGTACAGTACTCTATTTACTACACTATCAAAGTAAGACTATGTTTTTGTAAGCGCTATCTATAGGTACGGATGGGATATAGCGTGAGACATGAAATTCCCGTATGCTTTAACGTTAGCGTGAAAAACACACATTTTACCGTAAGGCGCGATTTTTGCTTAGCGTTACGATCCCCTCATAGAAATAAACGCTAACATAAAACCTCCAAACTATTTACCGTGTATTTCGTTTCGCATCGATTGTTCTTCGGAGCTTCTTTGTTTTCGGCTTGCTTTAGTAATACGTCACAGAGATTAGTGAAAAACTAAAGCATTTACGGAGAACTTCAAAAAGTCAAAATATTGAGGACTCTTATATGAGGACAGTAGATTGGTGAAAAATTGAGAAGGAGAAAGGTTGTGGAAAGAGATGCGGACTAGCGGTGTATTATATTAATGAGTGCTTTTATGTTAGAATACGTGTATGAAATACGGCGTACTATATGAAACATGTCTAGGTAAATTTTTTATATTGATAAAATGTAATATAACTTCGTAATTCGTATTTAATTCAATAACTCACGTCTACACAGTGGTAGGCCTACTTTATAAATTAATAGACATACACCTTACACATAATATACACAAACAAATCAAAACACGTTCTTAAGAAACATCTTTATACATAGTCACACAGTGTAGATAACGTACTTTGGATACTCAATTTGTACAGCAATTGAAGGAATCAACGGTAACGGAAGGAACGAACACAGTAAAGTTGCACGTTTATTGTCACAACATTGCGCAGAAATTATAATACATTGTGCAAAACGTTAACGGGCATTATTGCAGGCTCCATGTTGCCACATTGCTTCTATAATTAAAGGTACCCGCGCCATTTCTGAGCCCTCTTGCCGCGGTCTCCTCTCGTACAATGTATTACAAAAGTTTCACAATGAAGTTCATACAAATTGATAACCACAACAGCAAGCCACTCAAATGTAACGTATAGATTCCCACAACAACAACATTTCAAAAACAATTGGAAAATTAAATGTACTTGAAACACGACGAAAAATAAAATGCAGATGTTGTATGCAAAGACGAGCATAAGGTTTGCATATAATATCGCTGTGTTGCTATTCATGCATATAGAGGTCTACCATATACGATGAAAATAATTATCGCTAGCAATTTCCTGCGGCAATGGATTTTAAACGCAATAAAATTAATCCGCACTGCACATCAACTACGTGTCAATTCCACAATGCATAGAATATTAAAAGTAACGGCGTTTTAATCAAAATATTTAAATGCTGCTACATTACTAGACCGATTGTATTGTATTGCACATGCGCTATATTTTCACGCCTAGTGAAATTTAACTGCAATAATATTCGCAGATGGTATTCGTACCACGCTGATACAGAACTAGCTTATAAACGCTAGCATAAACACAAGAATATTACACGAATATATGTGTGCACACGGCACAAACGACCCTGACATTTAACATAGCTGATGGTATCGTTGATCTATGTAATTCAATGAGGCTGGACCAAACGTGACTGGCCATCGCTAACATACATGTCCCACTTCGACATAAACTAATACCAAGATGTAGTTTCTGTCAACCTTTAAAATGCTGTACCAGCCAGACCAGGGTACATTAGTGTAAGGTATCATAGAGATCACTTAAATGCACGCACTTATTCCATAGATAAAATATCATACCTGCGGCTATATCATTCGACCTATATGCTTTGTGACAGTCTAACGACGTCCGTCAGCGAAACAATTCACCGTGTTAGAACCATCGACCACCCACATGAGTGGCACATAAAATAGACAAGTAGTATTCGTGTGCTTATTGGTACCTATACGAGCGACTAGTGTGGTTTTCATTTGCAGGATCACACGTCAACTACGAACGCGCGCGCATTTAAAAAATATTTAATTAGAAATTAAACTAAAATCGCGGATATCGAGTCGATGCAGCTGCGTGTTTTAGGCAATATTTATACGTTAAACAACAGATGATTAGTCCCGATACGATAGGATGTCAACTAAAGAGAGGGTTCCGCCGATCAATGAGAGCCCGTCTGCCTCGCGATAGATATGATCAAGAGTACATAATAGGGAATCCCTGGGGATTAGGGGGTTCCCTATATAATGATGCAGATATGAAAGCAAGCATGGTCGTGAAGCCTATAACAGTAATAACACATGACTATAATCAGGAGTAGATAATAGGTTTCCCTATTATCTACTTCTGCTATAATACACCTGCTTTTCTGCACGCCATCCACTGGCCGTGTACGCAGTGGTATCCGCACGAGGCTTTACCGTAGATGCAATTGATCGCATATTCGCAAACGCATATCGCAATTTTAACCCCAAAAAAACCAGTTAGACCAAAGACTGTATACAATTTGTATATGGTCTATGGTTACTCGAACGATGAGAGTATTGAGTCAATCGCGCACAAGTGTCATTCCTCTCCTCTTCCCCACGCCTACGCATCGCTACCGGCAATCGGCGCCGCGTAACTCACATAGTAATTACCAATTATAATCCTGCTCATTTGTTTTCGTCTATCGGTGGTTTTTGTGAATCGATACGTTCGCACATGTAGCTACGGCATAGAACTAATAGCCGAGCACCTAGCTGGCGGTATTCAATCGTACGCATCATTTCACACAAGTTACGTGAACGCACATGTGATTTCTGACATTATCAATAGTCTATTATATATATATATTATATATATAATTCTATATTATATATATATATATATATATATATATATATATATACACTTTATAGAACAGGGGTAATAATATATAATACTGTATGAGTTTCCTTTTGCAGTCATGAGGTAAGAAATACTCGTGCTTTGGAAGCACTCTCACTCGGCGCTCCACACTACAGCAGTCCCATTCACCGCGACATTTGCCGAACAAATACAGCTTCATCGAGTTGGCTCAGCTGGCTACTGAACCAAGCTATCAAGGTTTGATTGGTTCCACGTGTGCCTATCAAAATATGATTTGTTACTGAAGTCCGCTGGCTTTGTGGTACGTGAGTAAAATTGCTGCTGTCATTGCAGAAGTTACCTAGGTCCAGGTTTTATAATTCCCACACGCACACACACACACACACACACACACACACACACACACACACACACCACGCACGCGCGCACGCACGCACGCAAGCACCACGCACGCACCACGCACGCACGCGCATACACACACACATGCACGCGCACACACACGACGCACGCACTCATGCACACACGCACGGACGGACGCACGCAAGCTCACACACATAATACTTATAGGAACATACGTGGACCATAACAGCATGCAACTTCCGAGTATTTCATGTAGACCAGGTGGCTGGCTGCCTCTAAGATACAGATGTTCCTGTAACTACAAAGCCTATACTGCATGGCAAGAATTCGGTGCTTTTCTATAGCTTCTCGAAAAAATACAATTCTGTAACATTTGTCACCTTTTAAAGAGAAATCAAAATTTTGAAATTTTCTCGAAAATGTAGGTGTCTGTATGCATGTTTAGTGAGCATTCACACCGCTGGAACAAAACCTGCTTAAAACAATAGCGTGAAATCGTATCAGGAGTAAAATAATAATATACGCAGTATGTTCAATAAAGTAACGCTACATCAGAGGCGGCGCAGAAGACAGGCCGCCACAGGGGCTAGAGTCCCCGGCGATGCGCTACGAGCCAATGTTAGGGGGCTAATGTCCCTGACGATCGTGTGTGTGTGTAGGGGGGGGGGGACTTACAATGCGAATAGCGCGCCAAAAGCTATCTAAAATCGTGGATGTTATCCCCATATTTAGTGTTAATATATATATATAATTGTTGACATATTGCAATATATCGAATCGCCCCTTCCTCCCGCTTGTTTTTACAAAGTCACTGCGAATAATTCGGCACAACAGACGAAGAGCGACTGTATTTCTTCATAGATTTCCCAACGAGATAACCCTAACTAATTTTTACCCCGACGGGGGGGGGGCTGAATCTCCAGTTGCACGACTTCATCCACTCTGGCGGCACACCTGCGCCACATAGCATAACAGCAATTCAGACAAACCTCAGCAATGAATAGATTTTACACACTACACCGGCCATGTTCACAATATAGCTAGATGATATCATGATATGTACTATTTCGTCATGTGAAACACATTTCTAAATAAATATCTACTAAATGAGCAATGATCTCTCACAAAATATAGTACAATGCACTCTGTATTACAAAAATATTACACGTGCGAATGACAGGTGTCCGTTTAACACTGAATGCCGGCCGATATCATTTGCCAGCTCTACGATGAGTTTCACTACGTGAAATACGCGCAGCAAATGCCACCGTCTGCCCTCAAGGCGCAGAATTATTGCAGCAGTTGCTGTTATTTCAATGTCCGGGTTGCTTGCCTGTGTGTGCGGCTGACTCGAATTATGCACATTGCATTAGCCCTCATCCAAAATATTTGCCTTGATCGATTAGCGAACACTGAGTAGTTGCCGCGCCAAACCACACGGCTAATGCTGCCGTGTTGTGCTGCGCAGCTACACTCTCACGCAGTGATTGAGTGGCATGCAATTGCGAGCCCATTGACGGTCCTGCAGAATGAATGTTTCACTTCACGTCGCGCAGGTACACACTTCTTCTCGCGTTTCCATGGCGACTGCTTGTTTCGAAAGATTATTCATGATATAGCGTCGGTTTGTCAAGCACGTACCCACTCGAAGACAATCCTGTCACTGGGTGCAATATCCGGATAATCTACACACTTACAAACACGTGAACATCGGAGCGAACACTTTCATGCGCACGGTTACACATGTTCGTGCACGGGAACAAACACACTTGAAGCTACACATAGAACAATCGCCATGGAGTGATATTGAGACCATTTGTCACTACAATTTTACAAATTGTTATTATATATTTCGCAGTGATTTTAGTTATAGGTACGTGTGCGGTCTCACGAGATCTGTAAACAATGTATGAGGTAATGGATGTTAAAATGTTGATATGACGCACAGGAAGATGTTTAAATGTACATTTAGTTCGAATATATCCCTATACGACTTCGACAATACATACAATTAGCTTCATTTCAAATAGGATAACACAGTTTTGTCAAGTAAAGAAAAAATAAAAAAAACAGCAAGACGTTCCCACAGTACTGCACAGAGATCCACTGCTGGAACCACACACCCGTTATAAATAAAATACCTTGGTCATATAGGTGTATGACAGCCACACGCAGACTGAGACGTCCATATAGAGTTACCAGGAAACAACTGCTACCGTAGCAGTTATATCAACTATAATGAGTGTTGATGCCAAACAATATGTGTATCTGCAGTCTAAAACTCAGCTTAACAATGGTACTTGGTTTGCATGATTCCATGGTACATGATTGCATGGTACAATAATGCTACAGTTATATGGTTTCATGAGACACCCACAATAACAACATTATTGTTCCCTCAGTCTGAGCCCATTTAACGGGCTAGCAGTGAGATTAGATAGAAAAAAACACCCGTTTAATAAGTGTGTATAGAATATTACTGTGGAACGTCCAGTGAGAGAGCTTGTACAATCCAAGGGTCACACTTAGACCCTTCTCTGAACTCTTCTTTCGTCAGCCGTCCATCTTTGTCCTGAAAGAACATGTAAAGAACATAATATCTTACGAGTACGCAATGGCGATGCAGAAATTTCCAGTGACACTATTATTTTTGCACGTTCGTAAATTACACGTTTCATATTTTAGGTTAGATCTGAATATATATTCGGGCAGGCACGCTTCTGGGTGCTTCTAAACTATGCGTGGAAACCTCATAAACGAAGATCAGTTGCTTGGTAATAAGACACACACACACATTTATAGCGTCTGATACAGAACCGCAATGGATATCCTGGTGATTATTGTATATGGCATAGCGAAACGATAACAGCACCGCGCGATGGCACACCGATATTTACGCTCGAGCAGCTGACACGCTGGATTATGCAGGAGGAAACACGCGTACGTTTCATGAAAATTTCTCCACTTTGCGAGCAGAGAGTTTAATTCTGATGAGCCGCGCCGCTCAATAGACAAAAACTAAAAGCCTGTTTGCAACGGCTGATGGACATTTCAAAACTCCTTTCATCTTCCTGCATTTTCCAGAACATTCTCAAATATGTCTTGCAACATAATCAATAGATACAACGGTCACAACGTATTCATTTTTGGTCCAAAACTAGTAAAATATTAAGTCTGCAACAAAAAATTCCTACACACTAATCGCTGCCATGATGCTTATCTTCAATGCATGAAGTCCGCCTGCTCAACCAGCAAATTTAAATATATAATGTGAAACGTGCAGAGGCTACTGCTATCCTTACATGAATCAACTAGCATATAATATATACATAAATCAGCAATGTTCTACACCACCTCACACATTGACTTTTCTTTCGTTAGTTTCACCTTTCCTGACATATGTGGTCACGTTGATTGGCAACTGCATACTCTGATCAATTATAAAAGTCACCTGTCCAAAGAGATAGTTGTTATTCTAATAGGGCAGATTTCAAAGGACATGGGGTTGTTATCCTAGGTGGGCAGATTTCAGAGAACTGGGGTTGTTATCCTAGTTGGGCAGATTTGAAAGGAGATGGGGTTGGTATCCTAGTTTGGCAGATTTCAGAAGGCATGGGGTTGTTATCCTAGTGGGGAAAATGCCAGAAGATATCAGGTTTTCATCCTAGGAGAGTGGAAGCAGCTATTACAATGGCGAGGGGATGGAAAATAGTCGTGGGAAGAGGAAGTGGTCACTATCATGGGGAGGGAATGGGTTGTGGTTCTGGCAAAGTGTAGCAGTTGCTATTATGGGGAGGGGATGACTGTTATCATTAAAGGGCCAAGTGATAGTTATCATGCAGAAGGGGGAGGTGTCATCCTGGGAAGGTAGAGGTGGTGTTATCCTGGAAGATGGCATCTTGGGAAAATTAAGGGGATGTTATCATGATGGATGGCATGCTAGGAGGGTGGAGGGGATATTAAGGGAGAGGGGCTATCATCTTAAGAAGGTAGAGCAGTGTTGTTGCCATGTGAGGGGATGGATTGTGATCCTGGAAAGATGTGCGGGGCAATTTACTACCACGTACGGGGATGAATTGTTATACTAGGAAAGTGGTGGGAATATTATCAAGGTGGAGGAAGAGTGTTGCTATCCTGAGAAGGGGAAGTGGTTACTACCATGTAGTGAGGAATAGTTGTTGTTTTTTTGTTCTGGGAAGGAAAAGTGGTTGCTATAAAGGTAAAGGAGAAGGAATGTTATCCTACAATGGTTAAGGTGTTATGTCAAGCAGGGAAAGCTAGTTGTTAACTTTTGGGAAGGAAGATTTTTTTTATCATCGAAGAGGTATTGTTAACCTGGATATGAAAGAAATTGTTATGGGGGAGATAGAGGAGAGCATGACTTTATCGGGGAAGGAAAGTACTTATTATCTTGGAAAAGTATTGACATGGGGGTTTCAGGGGAGAGAGGTGAGGTTGCTAAACTTGGATAGACAGGAACTTACTATGCTGGAAGAGATCAAAAAGGTTAGACTGTAACGATAGAGGATGATCTAACTAAGCAGTGGATAACCAATAAGCATAGAAAAGTCACAACTTACCACATCCATCTGCTTGAATATTTTATTGACTCGCTTTTCGGGAGTATCCTCGTCTTTCGGAAGATCTAGCATGCTTCCTACCATACTGTAGATAGCATCCACAATGTCGATCATTTCTTCCTTGGTTATGTAGCCATCTCTATCCACGTCGTATAGGTTAAAAGCCCCTGGAGCAGTGCACGGCATGGGATTCAGTAAAGCTTCACTGCTCTATTCAAATTCCTATACCCAGAATTATATATTATTGGGTAACAACATTAGAGGAAAGAATTACTCATTAGGAAATTTCTGCATGTAAATTGTAGGCTCAGCTGTTTCGTGCAAATGCAGTGCATAGATAAAATGCAAAACAAAAAAACATAGATTCATGAAATTCTGCATTTTCTTGCACATCATTAGGTGCCTGATTGGGTAAAAAACAAGAACCTGCTGCGCACGGGGAGCATTTTAAATACACCACACGTGTAAAGGATTCTTATTTTATCAGGGAAGAGACACCTACATGCACATCATGATACACGCTGAATACCAGAAGCCAGTCAAATGACACGGCACACATTTCTCATTATCTACGCGCATCAATCGTCTTGTTAACCAGAGGGCATACATTCAGGCTCTAGCGCACAGCTGGTTAAGTGCTCGCCTTAGCATTACCAGGGGCAGAGAAAAGCACGCGCAGAATAATTTAACTTGCACACGAAGAGAAAAACATGAGGAGAAAGCACACGATCTCGAAAATTTTGCGCATTCGACTCATAAACATGAGCGAATGCAATCTACTCGAAACGACTCGCAAACGGGAGGATAAATTTATGAATCGCACTTTACAGCCAACCAGACACAGTAGTGACGTTCATCTTGTCAGGTGAATAACGGTCGTGCGACGGTATACACAGAACTAGAATAGCCTGTTCGATAATGAACTTCGCAAAAAAGAACCAGCAGCGCACCATTTATTGCATTACTTAGAATCAATAAAGTTTTAAATTCGTGACCTGACTATATTTCGTCATTATGCTGCCACTTTCGTTTTTTTTTTATTAACAAAGATATATTTGCAATATGCTCTACGTTCTACTAGGTTCCTACTACGCATCAACATATCAAAACAACCGCATTCAATTTCTATCACATTCATGTGCATTCACATGCATTTCCATATGCAAATGTAAAAGTACAACGATTCAAATTAATGGCAATTTGTAAAAACCAGATGCACACAAGGAGTGGAGGAGTATAGACAGACAGCACCTATGTTGGAAACAAATCGACAAACGTTTTCAGTAAAAGGGCTTCAGGTTGTCAGCTTTTAAATATTTCGGCATAAAAAATCAATTATATCCTGCATTCACTGCACGCACGCAGCTACACATACTCTATAGTGGTGCGTGACTACAGTGGATAACGCACATTGAAACACAATGAAACGCCCCTGATAATTCGATAGTGTAAGATTTCGACATTCTACATAATATCCTGTTCTTTTATGTCACGTGGAAACAATGAGTAAACTTGTAATTATGTGTGAATCGAGGCTGGGTACAAGACTCTGTACTGAGGTACAGCCGTACTTAAATTAGTCGCTCAATCTCCGAATTCCCACAACAAAAGACACATGCTAAGGAAACAGTACTGTACACAGATGAAGCATGATGCTATGATTAAAAGTAAATAGCTCATTACATGCAGCAAGCCATGTTTGACATATGTGCACATATTGAAATGTCACAGATGACAGAAATACATTCCAAACTGCGCAAGAACAGAAAAAAAAAAAACTTACAGTCGAGCTTTTCATCGAGTGTACCTCTGGATGTGACTGACAGAGCGATGATGAACTCTTTGAAGGAAATGAAGCCATCCTGCGGGAATTTTGTTTACAACATGAATTCAATGGTGGCTACATTTTTCATCCAGGCGCAAGAACATTATGGCGGAAGGGGTCGTTGTCGTATAGGATACCTAGGTAGCCTACGCCTACTCCCTAACCCTAACCATATCAGATAGTTACCTCGAGTACATATATGTAGTACCCTATACGACATTAACGACCCTTCGTGCGGCATTAACAGCACCATTTATATAACCATGGACATACAATTTGGAGCGTAACTACTACAAGAATTAGAGCACTCCTGAGCCAGCTGAAAGTCAATATGCCAACAAGTGCATGCACCCTCCCGCACACACTATCATATATGCATGAAAGATGCATATATTCACACTACATATCAGTGAAATGGTAACTTTTCACGATGCCATGTTAATTTACATACATCTCCATCAAAACATAGTAATACCAATACGTGCTGCATAAAAAAATAACCACACCACTTCTCCACTATCATTTCGTATTTTCTATTTTCAAAGTACGTTACGTTCATTAACGTTCAAGTTACGTTCATTAACGTTCAGTAATGTTCATTAACGTTAAAGTTTCATTACGTTACTCATGCATGTAACGTAGGAAAACCCACTCATATATCTTATGCCACAATATAGCTGCCAAGGTCTGTCTCCCTGGGTACTGCCGGAACGTACCCTGGTACTATCTAATATGCCGGACCATACCTCGCCTACTCCACTAACGAGTCTAGGCCCTGGCTAGTCGCCTACGCCTACTCCCTAGAACTCTAACCCTATCAGATAGTTACCAGGGTACGTTCGGGTATACCGAACCGAACCCAGGGTACGTTCCGGCAGTACCCAGGGACTGGCAGGGAGACATAGACCCTATCAGCCACAATATATTGCAGTAGATAACTGTTAGAAAAGCTGGCAGTGGTATCATTTAATCTGTCAAAAGATGGCATTCCTTAATAAAGTCCCTACATAATGATAAAATACTAGTAAGTAGTTTCATCTCAAAATAATAAACTATAGAATCTACTGATATGACTACTAATCTTGTTTGTTCTGTTGTAAACCTTCAACAAAGATACACCATCTGCCTGGCAACTATAGTCTGACTGATGTCACAGTTTATGCAGCCTAGATGGGCTGTGTGACCGAGTGTGTAATTCATGCAGTGCATTCATGCTAGGCATTGATATTCTTGATATTATTTGTGGTTAGAATGATTGTTTTGGGATATATCAATACACTGGTAAACCTTTATGTTTCTGTGTAGATATTATAACTATCATCACATGTATTTTAAGTATCACTTTTATATCGATAAGAATGTTACAAGAATCTTACTAGTCACTGTAAATTTTGCAAAGGCAGACAGAGTTATGTAATTTTTTCATACTCAAATGAACTTTTGTATTTTTTGTATTGTTTGAATTAAAGATTTCAAATAACCTCTCACACAATATAGAAAAACTATTACAGTCCAAACTATTACCAATACTTAAGCTCATAGGGTCTATGTCCCCCAGGGTACTGCCGGAACGTACCCTGGTAACTATTTGATATGGTTAGGGTTAGGGTTAGGGTTAGGGTTAGGGTTAGGGTTAGGTAGTAGGCGTAGGTGACTCCCTAGACTCGTTAGTGGAGTACGTAGGCGAGGTACGGTTCGGCATATTAGATAGTACTAGGGTACGTTCCGGTATACCGAACCATACCCAGGGTACCTACTGGCAGTACCCTGGGGGACATAGCAATACTTAAAAGGTCATTACCAAACATTCGGCAGGTAATATCTGCTAAAAATATGAATCTCCTAAAGTGTGTTTAATTGGTTTGTTTCTTGCCGTTTTGAATTTCTGGATTTGATTTGTATTTGATGTTCATAAATAATTACAACCTCTACTTACCTTATCAGAGTCAAAAACATTGAAGACAAAACCGGCAAACTTTGCTGGGTCACCATGAGGAAAAAACTGTTGGTAGATTGTCTGAAATTCCTATACGGACAGTAGCGATAAATAAGCAAACACATTTGCGTAGTGGTGTAACTGAATTCCAATTACTATTACTATAATAGAGATATGTACAGCTTTATATTTTTATCATATAGACAAATCATACAACACATCTTGACCAAAAATTTCAATGCACTTCAATTATCACCAATAGGTGATATCGGAAAGTCCAGCTGTGTTATTTAGGTCATATATAAGGGGGTATAAAATGGCAGGGGCGCGCTTAGGAAAGTACATGATTAATGTAAACACTCGTGCGTTTTTAGTTTTTGCATTAACCCAAACATTGCAAAATATCCCAAATGACCACAATCACATTCGTAAATGTTTCTGTAAACAGAAACGCACCTGTGAATTGAAGTACGATGTTAGTGAAGAGAATTATAAATAAAAAACCTAGACTAGTACTATCATAACCGTATTTTACTGTTATATATATGCAACTTATACCCCCTCTTATCTGATCTCAATACGGCGGCGGGGACTTTCCGATATGGCTTATAGATTTTACTCACTTCTTTTCGTAATATTCCACTTGGACAATCCTTCATAAAGTCTTTGTGCCTGGTAAGATATCAAATATGATTATATATTAAACGAGAAGATTGCAGAAAGTTCAATTATCTCAAACATTTATACAGGTAGGGTATATAGTATATACCCACTACTAATAGTTTGCATCAGGCTAAATAACAATTAAAGGGATCGTTTACTCTAGGTTCTAGGGTTATTTTCAGTTAATTTAGGTTAAAATTACGCTACATAAAAAGTTTCATGGTTCAATCAGCATTAGAAATATTATTAAAAAATGTTTTAAAACTAACGACTACAGTTTGATTACAACGACGGTGGCGCCACTGAAAGCCCACGATCTGATGAGTTGCGCAAAACCACTTTTCAGCCAAGGGCTATACAGACCGAGGGTGTTTCTTATTTATTCATTTAAAAGCAGAAGGATTGTAATATCTTATAAACGACA
This sequence comes from Priapulus caudatus, assembly GCF_000485595.1. Taxonomy (NCBI): domain Eukaryota; kingdom Metazoa; phylum Priapulida; class Priapulimorpha; order Priapulimorphida; family Priapulidae; genus Priapulus; species Priapulus caudatus. Next base: position 770,677 of record NW_014577072.1, read on the forward strand.
TATAGTTTCAGTTATAATATGGATAAATTTGCTCTAAAATGAATATCATTTGGTTAAATAGCATTTAGGTATAAATATAATTGCACTTTTGTGATTAGCCCTCGGTCTGTAACGTGCAAAATAAATTGTCAAATACGCAACTTTTTTGGGGTGGCAGCACGGTCGCGGGTGTCATGGCGCCGTTTAAATTTCGTAGCGTTGATGTGTAATTAATTATAACAATTAAATTAGGTATCTGGTAACAAATACGTGTGGGTATAGACAATTTGTTATACAGTAAGTACAGTTGTATGCAGTAAAATCCTAGAGTCTACTATCCCTTTAAGTGAATTGGTGCAAGACAATTCTTCTGGCACTGATTACTCTTGTTGCCCCCTATTATTACAGTAACACTGCTGCTTCAATTAGAGTTTACATTTAAATTGGGGAACAATATTCTATGTTTTAATGCACAATATCAGTTAAAGTAAAATCAATGTCAAAAATTTGTGGTTCAATAGGTAATAGAAATGTTTTTTTGAATTTTGTTTTTAATGTGTTAATGATCATTAATTTACTTTTAATGCCCTTACCACCATTATATGTGCATCCAATAATCATGTTGTGCTATTTAACTATTCCGCTGCAGGCTACAGACGGAGGGCAATTCTCACTTATTTTAATATTTATACTAATTATAAGAAGCATTACAATATCTTATATCTCACTATTTGTTCTAGTTAAAATATGTAGGTTATTATTGCAAATAGAAATTTGTTTAGTTAAACAGTAGTTAGGTACATATATAATTACAGTTTTGTGTTTAGCTCCCAGTCTGAAATATGAAAAACAAAAATTCAAGAGCATAAATTGTCAGGTGGCAGCACAGCTGTACGGAGTCATGAAAGTGCCCATACATGCATGCTGATTTTAATGATATTTGATGTTTAATAAGGGCGCGTTTGTTTGGGCAGATCACAAGATCTGGATCACATGCGTCCCAGGAACTAGCCGTTTGTTTGGTTGGATCCACTACACCAGATCCCCCCAATTGGACCCTGCTGGTACAAGCAGGGTTTGAAGGGGAATTAATGTGGCTTCAACTCAGCACTGCTTATTGGTAGTAATGAACCATCTTGTGATAGGTCACAGCAATAGTAGACCCATTGGATGAGACTCTGCATTTGTTTGGGTAGATCAGGATCAAGTGATCCAGATCAGACAAGTTCATCCCACACAAATTAACAGCTAGACCTTAAGAAAGGTGAATGGGTGATAACTGAAATATGTAGGTGTAGTGTCGTTTTTATGCAATAAATATCATAATATGCTCATAAAATCCTAATAATAATGCTCCTCTTTATTCACGGAAACCATGAAAATACATGAGCAGTTTCTGGAAAATGAACACTTTTTACAAATGTAGGCATACTCACCATTGCTGCAGTTCCTTCTTGTCAACTAGAAAAAAAAAGGATATATAATAGGAAAAATAAATACTTGGATTTTGATCGAGGCCGGCTCATGGACGTCACATGGACATCTATAGGTGTCCAAAATTACATACTTTACTCTTGAAATAGTAGATTTAACTAAACAACTGTTCTGTGTGAAAAGGGTGGAAAAGTTAATTAGAATCTCCATGGATAAGGGCTTGCTCACAGGCACTTGAAACGTCTCAATAAAAAAAAGGTCAATAAACACGAAATGTATTTACTACCAGTCTTAAAGTGACTGCGTCACGAATTTTCTATGGTAAAATTTGTAAAATTTTTGTTGCCATTTTTTTACAGGTATCATCAAATTCTTACCTGATAAGATTGTTTCTCAACTAGCTAAAAATCCAAAAAACCTGTACGATTTGATATTAGTGTTCATAACATTAATTGCTTGCTATGGGCTATGTATGAGTCACGAGTGTATGTTCACATCAAACAATAATGTAAAATAAGAAGTATAATGCAGCAATTTAACCATATTTTTTTACTATTTACGGTGACGTAATCACTTTAATGTTTCTCTACTCTATTTCGCCTATTATTGCCACCAATTACCCGTAGAGGCCAGTAAAATGCTCATCTGCATCACACAAGTACACCGCACGCACGCCCTGTGCACAATTACAACTACATGCATAAGAGAGCAGGTAGGAAAGCGTGATCGCATTTTATGCCAGGTTTCGTAACTGCACCTGTCCCCCAATGCTTCCACGAAAAATGGCTCACAAAACACAGAATGATCGGGCTTTTTAACACTTATTTATCTACATGGACATCTCACCTATCTTTTTTAACACTTTCCACAACTTTATACCCTGTATTTATGCATTTATTCCTCAAAGTGCTAGCACTACTTGCGTTTCGTTTTCAAATGCTGTTGTGTACACGCGTGACATCTCGTGGCGTCACGCTACCAAGATGGAGGCTGTTTGGTGTGTTTTCGTTCTGTAGTCGTGTGAAATGAAGCAAGCGTCGAGCGAATTTTGCGATCACGCTTTCTTACCTGCTCTCTTATGCATGTAGTTATAATTGTGCACAGGGCGTGCGTGCGGTGTACTTGTGTGTTGCAGATGAGAATTTGACCGGCATTTACGGGTAATTAGCGGCAATAGCGAAATAGAGTAGAGAAACATTAAGACTATGGTAGTAAATACATTTCATGTCGGCCCAAGGATAGAGAACATGGGTCCCAATAAAACCAATGTGCCTAACCCTAATTCTAACCCTAACCCTAATCATAACCATAACCCTAACCTATTATATTGATATAATATTATATTTATATTGATGTAAATGACATTGGTTTTATTGGAACCCATGTTCTCTATCCTTGAACCGAAAGATCGCGGATGCAAACCCGTGCTTCTTGAGCCACCGTTGCCGCATTGTGAGGCCCAAGGATATAAGAGCTGTCCATATTTGCACATTTGGGACAGTTCTTATATTCTTGAACCCATTGTGCTGTACGTGGCGTGGGAAACTTGTCACTTGAGACTGCGAGTCCATGACAATAATAATGAATGAATAAAGCCATGAATGCAATAATGCTCAATGGCCATTGATGATTGATAAGATAACTTTGGATGTGATGATTACGTCGAATACTTACAGTAGGTACAAGCTTGTAATTCCCGGATCTCGTGAGCAGTTAGCTTACTGCTACCTTTCCCCATCTTTGGCCTATAGCGCGCCTCAAGTTATACCTTGATGTCACATTTTTTCTGGAACAGGTGTGTTTACGATCAGTTTGTTTATAAACACCGTCGCCATGTCGTGTCAACTGCCATCTGTTGTCTGTAATTGTAAACTTCGAGACGAAGGCACGCGCTGACGCTGCGCTTTTGCATGATACCGCGCGCATATGAAGCGAAATGTTGTGTTTATTCTTTTAGCACATTAATCACATTTATAATAATATTATGCTTATTACATTATACTTAATATAAATCCAATTAAAATAGGTACTGCTGTCGTTTAAACTGGCCATTGAAATTTAGATATATATATATATATAAAAACTAATATTTTGCGAAATAAATTGCCGACATAATGTCCTGTCACTTTATCTCTTACTCCCTCCTCCACTCTTTATCTATCTACTATCTTATCTATCCATCTATCTATCTATCAAACTATATATATATACATATATACGCGTCCCGCCACGCTCGCGGGGTGGGAGAGGGTGAGGGGGACCCACCCTCGCAGAATTTTATCTGAGAAATACACGTTTGTAATTAAATAAAATCTGAGTATATATTTAATCATTTGAAGTAGGGGCCTACTTTATTTTATCTCCAATGGGACAGATTTTTAGCACATATGAGAAAATCGGACTTGCAGTCACAGATGGTAGGCTCTGATCCCTGGACCCACTTGGTTCGACCAGCCTACATAATGCCATAATAACCTGCTAATTGCGCTAAGACGACTACACTTGTGTTTCATTCTTAAACACCAAGAAATTCAAGCAACAAAGAAACCACTTTCGTTCCAGAAGACTAGAAATTAGCGCTTAAGATTATTGAATTTAAAGATGTTCAGGTGCGGCATTGCTTCGTTCACAAGGACACACATGCACGCACGCACTCACGCGCGCACGCACGCACCCGTTCGGCGTTCACGCACGCACGGCGTTTAATTACTCTATAATTCTATAGCAGATAGTATCAGGAGTAGATAATAGAGATATACCGCTGATAGTATATACCGCTTGTGTAGCACTACACCATTTTCCATATCACCGCTATGCGGTACCGGTTCGCACTGAATACATTGCATAATATTGTATAACCGGCAAGATCTGTTTCATTGGTTGTGACTCGCCGTTTCAGGAGTGAATAATAATCGATTATAATAATTATAATATTTATATTATATATAATAATAATCTATTATTCCTATATATCTCTTATTCCTTATCTACTATGTGTAGACGTTTAACTGACATTGAAACATCTTCGTTCTTACGCGTCCAGCTATGCTGCACGATGATCGGTTCTTGAGTATTACTGCTTGGGCTATTACTGAGGTTATGCCAAAGAGTGTATATATAAAGCTGTAAGCCACTCTTTACACGCTCTGTTATAAGTATGCGCGTTCATGAGTGCGTGCGTGCGTGCGTGCGCGTGCGTGCGTACGTGTGCGCTCGTGCGTGCATATGCTTGCGCACGTTCCACCAGTGAACAAAACACTGACACGGTAAGATTCAAGATTCAAGATGTTTATTTGTACATAAGTCGTGTATATACAGTTTACAGCGGCAAATAGGAAATATACAAGGCATAGTTAATATCTAGTTTACAAAGGAAGCACAGGAGTGGCGAAAGAACCCGCAGGTCATCAAAGTCTGCCACCCCTCAAAAAAATGTAATACTAATAGTAGCCAAATGGGTCACTATTATAATATACTTGGTTGCCACAGTGGATGGTGAGCATGAGAAACAGCAAAAACATGACAGAGAGAATGAGCAAAATGATCAAAACAAAATGAACAAGAAAACTGAACAAATGTGAACAGGTAGAGATGAGTTCATACCTGGAGGATCTGCACTCAAGGCTCCCGCCTCGTAGACCTTCACTAACACTGATAGAGAGCTGAGAGCTGTTACCGAGTGTTGAGGTGACCGATGGATGTACACATCCGGCACCTGCTTCCTCTCCTATTCAGAGTTCCCAAACGCCGATAGCCTACTTATAGTGCGAGATGCGCACTTTCGTAGATCGCGCGTGAGGCGCAACCGTGTTCGGTCACCTGAGCCTTCGCTCCCTCATCCGTGGTACAGGAGCCGAATTGCGTGATGGGGGAACTGAGCTGTATATAATAACATTATTGTCTTGTTATTATATACAGCTCAATGCATGGGAGCAAGGATCGTGATCGAGTCATGTCTCACGCAATGCTACATTGTCCTCCATGCTTCAGGCACTAATGAACTAACTTACCAATGAACTAGCCAATTCGTTACTTTCCCTGTTTGGACGTGGGAATCGCGGTTCTCGGATTGCCCTCTGCGCAAGATTTGATTCTCGGGCGCCCATGGGATACGAGTGTTAAGCCGTTAAGTGTACATTTTTCACGTATTGACCCTCTTACAAAAATTAAGGAAAGGCATGAGATTTTTGACGACTTGTCTGGACTGTACAGTGGGTGGTGAGCTTGTATCCTTCCTTCGATACCTTCTACGTATTCTAATGCTTGGCCTGCCCACACAATGCGCCCGCATACAATGTGTGTTAGAGAGCACGTGAGGGGACTGATGCAGCCGTACAGAAATATTACGGAAAACTGAAGTTTTATATGGTTTACATACATTTTCTGCCGTTTATTGTACAGTAGGCCAAACTGTTACATTATACAACGCTGATCATAAGAACATCCATGGTCAACTACTTATAACTACTCTATAACGATTATACCAGTTTAAGATATCAACGCAAATTGTAACAAGTGCCGCAGAGCGACAGTGCTCAACTGACGTGTACTGTAGCCGGGCATTCTTCTGATAAACTCGCTGGCAACCGAATCAAGTGCGCCCTCCCGCCACCGCGTTCACGCTCAGAGCATATATCTAGGATACTACTAATACAGATCTAAAATCTATGATACGCTTTGCTATACCGGTAGTACAGTAAAAAAGATACAGCTGTGTAACTTTAATGACTTCACTATATTAACATGTTATCATGGATATATGGATATGCGTCAAGCGCGAAGCGCGTAGTGATGGGCAGCCGGGGGGAAGGGGGGGGGTGGTCGGAGGAGGTGGGAGCGGGTGTGGGGAGGCGGGCGAGAGGAGAGGGGCGGGTGAACGGGGGCGTCTAATAGAAGCAAAAAGAAGTTCAGACTTTGTAAAGGAATAATAGACCCATTGGATTATGCAAAAGTTGGACGATGCTTACCAGTAACTGGCACCTGTGTAGTTAATAAGTAAATAACTTATAGCCAAACGCAATGATTAGTTTGTCCAATATAGCACTGCTGGTTACTAAGAAGTGTCTTAATTGAAGATCCGCAGTCCAAGAAATCAGTTGACTATATGCTAGCCGCACACTATCCGACCCGAGCGTGATTTGAAAGGCGTACGATTAGATCGAGATGTTCTAGTTCTTGGGCTCGGGAAGCCTTTAAGATTGGCTCTTGGAGGTCATGTTGGCCGATTCCGAAGTTTGAATGGAGGCAGATCGCGGTCGATATGTGCGGCTTCTACGACGCGACTCGATAGTGTGCGTGCCATCCGATCCCGATCGGCGTGCGCTGAAGAAAATTGAGCCTATCACAGAGCAGCGCCATAGGGAACCGCAATTCGAATGCGAATGGCATTCGAAGCATGGGAAACACTCCCGACCCTTAGTACCGCTAAATCCGCTTGAACGCACCACGAGAGTGGCCATGGTTTGCGGCCAACTTTGAGTCCGTGACAAGTGTGCGGTGGTCCTCCGACGATTCGGGATCGCGTCGGAATAGTGTCGGGGCGTTAGTGCTGTCACAGTGGCAAAATCCGGATAGTGTGGCGGCTAGCATACATTTTTACAGTTTCGAAACCGCATACGGCGAAACGGTGTGATACAGATTTATAGTGCACCGGACATTTCCGCACGCATGCTCGCCGTACGGCAATGCTAGCGATAGTACAGTACGTAACTGTATACGTAACAGTAGCTCTGATTGTAATGAACGTGGAATCCACGTACGGACGCTAGTGATAATGAAGTAGGCTGTGTTGGGGCCAACACTATGGGGGGATCACGGACTAACCACGGGCACAAACTAAACATGAACGCAGACGGCACTACGCGTATTTACGTATATTGGTCAAACGAATACACCCTGGTCCGAAATTAAAGACATGTGGGTACCGCGTTCATTAGCACCCACGGTTATTTACTTGTGCCTCAATACCAAGAATACACCACAGAATAACATTTTACTAGCTCATTAGTCGTTATAAGCATCCCGGGACAAACAATTCTCTGGCTCACACCTGTAGCAACAATGTGACGTCACCGTAACCGTTTCGAGGCTATTTGCTTGGCAAGCATTTAAGCATTGCGCGCAGATTACCAGATTTACGAATTTCAATTAGACATTTCTTGAGTAATTAGCAGTGATATTGGACAAACTAATACGCGTTTGGCTATAAGGTATATGCACTTATTAACTACACAAGGTGCCAAGTTACATGTAGCATCTCGTCAACTTTGGCATAATCAAAGGGCCTATTATGCCTTAACAGTCAACAAATCTATGTTTAACCCTCTTGAGGGTCAAAAGGTTTAATCAGAGCCTTACTCTTCGCACGTCAGCGTAAAGTATATTTTCATCGTTCTTTCAATAAAGTGATAGAAATGGTAGTCAGCGCTGAACAAAAAAGTTTTGCACTCGGTCCGTTAGACCATGTCCTTCCCCTCCCATTGACACGTCTAACCTTTGACCCTTGACCCCCAAATTCGACATCCCGAGTCCTTTTCGCGATCCTCCCCACCCCTACGTCACGAATATCAAGACCGTACGTCGAGCGTTAAGATTGGTGCCCAACTGCTTGACGGACGGACAATCATGCGATTCTACAAGCTGCATCCGACTTCGTCAGCTAGATTTGTAGGCAAAGTATAATATAATGGTGTGTATGTAGAAGATGCTCTGATTATGTCCATTAGAACGATAATAGATACTAGTTGGATTAATGCCGACTATTATGGAAATGCAGATTTACGACGTAAACAGTACGTACCTAACACTTTTATTACGAACCTCTAAAACTGCGCGAAAACTTATTTCCGCGTTATATTTCGTTGGGCGAATATTCACATAATAACTGTGTTTTCATTTTAATGCCAGTCAGGTAAAATCGAGTTAAATGGTCCGTTAGTTACTTGATTTTACAGCAATTATGCACAATGTTGACGAAGATTTTGTGGAATGACATAATTGAATGTTGGGGAACAAATTACATGTTAAACTGCCATACATCAAAATTCAATTAAAGCATCAGCGATTTACACTTAGATGATATCATGCAATGGCAACACACAACACCAATTACACAGAAAATAGATTCCATTCGAATTTAGCAGTAATGGGTACATATATATATATATATCCATTACAAATATATTAAATAATAATATTACAATGTGCTATGGGAAGTATCATTGGGTTGAGCATTAATAGTATTAGAAGTGAATAAAACGCATTAATTTCAGGAATGAATTTGGTTTTATTAACTCCTGATAGTATCCATAACATTTCTTGAACTTTAGATTTCTAAAATGCTTATAATAATATAATAAGTAATATTCATCATTACATAATTTCACATAAACACATTATTACAAATATAATCAATAGTTTTCAGGAATGTTTAAAAGCTATCATAAACATGAACCGTCCACTTAGTACTATCATTGTCATCCCATTGCCAGAAACACAAGCAAGAAAGCGAACGCAATGCATTTGTGCGTTCAAACAGAGAAATGGCAAGACAAAACATTGGTTTTCAATCAACACAAGGTAGACACATGTGCGAGAAGCAGAAATATATATACATAGATTTGCATATGAATCACAAGCCCACCTTTCAATGAATTGCATGGCCATACATATGAAATTAGTTTTATTCCACCAATAAATTTAACCGATTACCTTGGTCACAAGCGGAAAAATACTGCTTTTGCTGGCGCTTTGGAATATTTATAATCAATCAACTTGATTTGGACATTATTTATGATGCCCTGTAGGTGAATTCTCCAATGTACAGCACATAGAGGGCTGAAAAATAAAACCCAACTTAGATAGTATGCACTACTACGAACTGAAGAAATCTAACCAATGTCTTCACACGTGTATAACTCAAAAGGCATCACTTCCATTCAGTAGTGAGAACATGCTTTAGACTGTACAGTGTAAGACTAACAGTAAGACTCTACAACTGTAAGTGAACGCTGGTCTATTTCCGTATTTCTACTTCGGTTTTCTCTTGGTTTCTTGTTCTTCTGCCACAGATCTTCATGCAGACTTTTCGACATGTAGTATGGTTCTCTTTCTGATTCCATCATGCCTCTCGCAATCTTCAACTGGAAACATCAGAGTGGAATGTGGCTGGAAAACTACTGTCACTTTACACAAAATTATCTGAAAAAGGTTTTTAAGAAGACTATTCTGAAATGACATCACCGTGACAATGACAATGAAGCCCATTTTTCTAGCACTTACCAAAGCAGAGAAGAGCGTGTCCACAGCCATGCCAATAACACTAAAAGAACCGCGGATGATTATGAAGATAGGCTCCAATTGTGAATTACGCTGCTCAAAAAAATATATAGCTCCACTGAGAATTAAAACAGTCACGAAAATTTACACTTGGGAAAAAGAATGGAAGGCTGATAACCTTGTAAGTTACGAATTAGCTCCACTAGCAAGTCAAACAGCTGCTTTATTAACTGCTAGCCTTATGGCACTCACCAAAGTATATCTTAATAAGATATGGAGCTTACACCTGAATTACACGGCGACAACAGCAAAACACAACCACAACATGCATCCGATGTGAAATCAATAAACACAATAAAGTAATGACAGCTCATGAATGTCAGCCTGCAACCTTACTTACAATTACAGGAATAAATAGTAATTGACGGTTAGGCACTTGGTCCACTATAACATTCTGGCATATAAGCGTTCAAACACCAGTGAACAAGAAGAAAGAGAAAACCCCTGAAAGAGGTGTACAGTAGAGGTTAATAATGTTAGATAAAGCAAGAATTTTATTATATTTCAGATGGTGGCCTCTACTGCAATTTCATGAAACACACACGAAAGTTATACAAAACAGCAATGCAATCATGCATATGTTGCCTAGTCAAAATACAAAGCACACTGTCAATACAGTACATCATGAGCGTGCAAACTGAATGTACACACAATTATATATTTAGATAATTTAGAATGCATGGTGCTCACTGCATTCACTAATGAGTTTACATAAAGACCAAGGTTTTGAGCAATTTTCATAAAATTTACAGACACTTGAGATGTGCAGCACAAGCATTATTTACGCTCTTAGGTCTATGTCACCAGGGTACTGCCGGAACGGTACCTGGTAACTATCTGATATGGTTAGGGTCAGGGTTAGTGTTAGGGTTAAAGGTTAGGGTTAGGGAGTAGGCATAGGCGACTCCCTAGACTCGTTAGTGGAGTAGGCGAGGTACAAGTCGCATATTAGATAGTACCAGGGTACGTTCGCGATATATCGAACCGTACCCAATACCCTCCGATAGTACCCAGGGGGACATAGACCCTCTCAGCATTATTTACAGTGTGCACAAGTGAACATTAGGAAGGCTTAGTTTCCCAAATGTAACCTTAGAGAGGAACAAAAAGGTAATACTATACGACAAATTGTCTAGACAAGATTAAAATGCAGTAAACCCCTGTAAACTAACAGAGTAAATAAACGAGGCAGCCACATTGGCAGATCCAAGAATGAGGCGAACAGAGGGGCTGATCATGAAACCCACTAATGAGGTGGTGTCTGGGAAGCATAAGTTCTAGTCAGCAGGGCCAAGCTGTGAGTTTTCGTGTTTATAATAGCAATTTCGAGCCTGTGGTGAGCATTAAATTTGGTAAACAATATGTAAAATTAGAGGTATGAAATACTTCATAAATGACTAATTAGGTATTTTTCACATTTTCCGGCACGATTCTCGCACAGCGTGCAACCCTATACTGTGCCATTGGTTCTGCAGTATGATCAGCATGCCCGTCTATCAATTAGCTTCGATTTCTGTTAGGTAGAGGTTCACTGTATATCGTAGAACAGTTAGCAGGTCAAGGATAGTCCCATTTCAGAAACAGTGTCTGCATGCAGTGATAGTGATTAATAAACATTTATCAATGTGAAGATTTTATCTGCATGCATTACTTACAATAACAGGACCAGGTTGTGATATTTAAACGTGGTTTTCAATGGTTCAAAAATGTCAAAACCCGAGAGTATTCTGTTTGTGAACCAGAAAAAATGACAGCAACCCTGGACACAATGTGGTCATGAAGAAAGAACTATATACCTTGTGAAATATCCATAATCTATAATGTATAAACAGAAAAAAGCTACTATGTATTTATTTTAGTATAATGCAATCCCAAAGGATACTTAACCCCCAGCGTGACAACAAGGCATGTCAAGTCCAGGCAAATGTCAAGTGTTAAAATAACTGGTGATTTATCCATAAACCCATAAGCCCATATATACATATACATTTCAGAAAATATGTAAAAGGCATGCAGTGTTACCTAATGCTCCAACGACCATTGAGTTTTCCAATGAAC
>NW_014577072.1:782509-784969 GCF_000485595.1 Priapulus caudatus
GTGGGGATGGACCATCCATTGGTCAATACTTATAACTCACTGTCCTTATAGACGTGATTGATATCATCCTTAGTGTAAGTATATCAACAGCAAATTAACTAATCGCAGCAGTAGCGGATCAGATAGGCTCCACCTGACGTTGTTGATCTGTAAGTCGCGTATTTCTTTCATGATTATTAATTGCTCGCTGCGAACTCTGATATCCAAGATGGCTCCCTTCCCGCCCTCTGTTGCTTATTTTGCGCTGTCACGCTCTAGAAGCATTTATATAGATAAGGATACAGTCTAATACAAGAGTACTAATAAATGCTATATGATATACACCTTGCTTATACCCGGTATGTACATTGTAAAAAAAGTACAGGCTGTGTATACTTAAATGACTTCACTATATTATTAACTATTTTTATATGGATAAATGCCGTCAAGGCCAGGAGCGTATCTGAGTCTGTGGTCGGGAGGAGGGTGGGGGCGGGTGGGTGAGGCTGGAGGGGGCGAGGAGAGGGGCGCGTGACAGGGGCATCTAAATCAGCAAAAATAAACGTTCAGTCCTTTTTAAAAGAAGCATACCATTAGAACCGCATTGATTATGCCACAAGTGTGACGATATATCAGCAGCTAACTGTGCACTCTTGTTGTTATGCTTAATATATGTACATTACCTTATAGCCAAACGCATATTAGTTTGTCCATTATGATCACTGGCTGGTTACTGTGAAAAGTTTCTAATTGAATATCGCGAGACTCGCAAGAAATCCGAGCTTGACTAAGCTACCAGCCGCTACACTGATCCGACTCCGCGGTGATTAAGGGCGATCACGATATGGATCTTGACGAGATGTTCTTAGTTTGGCTGCGGAGGGCTTAAAGATTGGCTCTGAGAGGTCATTTTGGCCGATCGATAATTTTGATATCGGGAGCAGCATCGGTCGGTATTAGCTGTCGGCGGCCGTTATCGACGCGATCTTCGAGCGATAGGTGCCGTCAGCCATCCCGACCTCGACGCCCTCGCCTTGAACAGTAAATTGACCTACTTCACATGAGCGATCGCGCTCATTGGTTGAACTACGCATTCGAATGGAGTGGCATTCGGAGAACCATGGGATAATTCACTCCGACGCTTAGTACCACTTGCTAAACATTACCGCTTGGAACGCCGACCTATAGGCGCGCATGCGTTTTGCGACGCAACTTTGAGTCGGACAGTGTGCGGTGGCCTCCCGATCGATCGGGATCGGGTCGGATAGTGTGCGGGGCGTTAGTGCTGTGCACAGTGCAAAATCGGATAGTGTGCGGCTAGCATAACTTGTTTACAGTTTCGAAACCGCATACGGCGAAACGGGTGTGATACAGATTTATAGTGCACCGGACATTTCCGCACGCATGCTCGGCCGTACGCAATGCTAGCGATAGTACAGTACCGTAACTGTATACGTAACAGTAGCTCTGATTGTAATGAACGTGGAATCCACGTACGGACGCTAGTGATAATGAAGTAGGCTGTGTTGGGGGCCAACACTATGGGGGGATCACGGACTAACCACGGCCACAGACTAAACATGGAAAGCAGACGGCACTACGCGTATTTACGTATATTGGTCAAACGAATACACCCGTGTCCGAAATTAAAGACATGTGGGTACCCGTTCATTAGCACCCACGTTATTTACTTGTGCCTCAATACCAAGAATACACCCAGAGATACATTTTACTAGCTCATTAGTCGTTATAAGCATCCCGGGACAAACAATTCTCTGCTCAACACCTGTAGCAACATGTGACGTCACCTAACCGTTTCGAGGCTATTTTGCTTGGCAAGCAATTTAGCATTGGCGCCAGATTACCAGATTTACGAATTTCAATTAGACATTTCTTAGTAATTAGCAGTGATATTGGACAAACTAATACGCGTTTGGCTATAAGGTATATGCACTTATTAACTACACAAGGTGCCAGTTACTGTAGCATTCGTCAACTTTGCATAATCAAAGGGCCTATTATGCCTTTAACAGTCAACAAATCTATGTTTAACCCTCTTGAGGGTCAAAAGGTTATCAGAGACTTACTCTTCGCACGTCAGCGGAAAGTATATTTCATCGTTCTTTCAATAAAGTGATAGAAATGGTAGGTCAGCGCTGAAACAAAAAAGTTTTGCACTCGGTCCGTTAGACCATGTCCTTCCCCCTCCATTGACACGTCTTAACCTTTGACCCTTGACCCCCAAATTCGACATCCCGAGTCCTTTTCGCGATCCTCCCCACCCCTACGTCACGAATATCAAGACCGTACGTCGAGCGGTTAAGATTTGTGCCCAACTGTTGACGGACGGACAATCATGCGATTCTACAAGCTGCATCCGACTTCGTCAGCTAGATTTGTAGGCAAAGTATATATAATAGTGTGTATGTAGAAGATGCTCTGGATTATGTCCATTAGAACGATAATAGATACTAGTTGGAT
>NW_014577072.1:784979-799362 GCF_000485595.1 Priapulus caudatus
TGGGAGGGGAGGGGCGGGGGGAGGGGGCTCTAATAGCAAAAGCAGGTCAGTCCTTTGTTAACAGTCAACAAATCTATGTTTAACCCTCCTCTTGATGGTCAAAAGGGTATCAGACACTTACTCTTCGCACGTCAGTGGAAAGTACATTTCATCGTTCTTTCAATAAAGTGATAGAAATGGTAGGTCAGCGCTGAAACAAAAAAGTTCTGCACTCGGTCCATTAGACCATGTCATTCCCCCTCCATTGACACGTCTTAACCTTTGACCCTTGACCCCCAAATTCGACATCCCGAGTCCTTTTCGCGATCCCCCCACCCCTACGTCCCGAATATCAAGACCGTACGTCGAGCGGTTAAGATTTGTGCCCAACTGTTGACGAACGGACGGACGGACAATCATGCGATTCTACAAGCTGCATCCGACTTCGTCAGCTAGATTTGTAGGCAAAGTATATAGTGTGTATGTAGAAGATGCTCTGGATTATGTCCATTAGAACGAAAAAAGATACTAGTTGGATTAATGCCGACTATTATGGAAATGCAGATTTACGACGTAAACAGTACGTACCTAACACTTTTATTACGAACCTCTAAACCTGCGCCGAAAACTTATTTCCGCGTTATATTTCGTTGGCCGAATATTCACATAATAACTGTGTTTTCATTTTAATGCCAAGTCAGGTAAAATCGAGTTAATTGGTCCGTTAGTTACTTGAATTTTACAGCGATTTATTGCAACAATGTTACGAAGATTTTGTGGAATGACATATTGAATGTTGGGGGAACAAATTACATGTTATAACTGCCATACATCAAAATTAATTAAAGCATCAGGGCGATTTACACTTAGATGATATCATGCAATTGGCAAACACACAACACGCAATTACACAGAAAATAGATTCCATTCGAATTTAGCAGTAATGGGTACATATATATATATATACCATTACAAATATATTAAAATATAATATTACAATGTGCTATGGGAAGTATCATTGGGTTGAGCATTAATAGTATTAGAAGTGAATAAAACCATTAATTTCAGGAATGAATTTGGTTTTATTAACTCCTGATAGTATCCATAAAATTTCTTGAACTTTAGATTTCTAAAATGCTATAATAATAATAATAATAATATTCATCATTACATAATTTCACATAAACACATTATTACAAATATAATCAATAGTTTTCAGGAATGTTTAAAAGCTATTCATAAACATGAAACGTCCACTTAGTACTATCATTGTCATCCCATTGCCAGAAAACAAGCAAGAAAGCGAACGCAATGCATTTGTGCGTTCAAACAGAAAATTGGCAACGACAAAACATTGGTTTTCAATCAACACAAGGTAGACACATGTGCGAGAAGCAGAAAATATATATACATAGATTCATATGAATACAAGCCCACCTTTCAATGAATCTGCATGGGCCATACATATGAAAGTAAGTTTTATTCCACCAATAAATTTAACCGATTACCTTGGTCACAAAGCTGGAAAAATACTGCTTGCTGGCTTTGGAATATTTATAATCAATCAACTTGATTTGGACATTATTTATGATGCCCTGTAGGTGAATTCTCCAATGTACACACATAGAAGGGCTGAAAAATAAACCCAACTTAGATTAGTATGACAATACTACGAACTGAAGAAATCTAACCATGTCTTCACACGTTATAACTCAAAAGGCATCACTTACATTCAGTTGTGAGAACATGCTTTAGACTGTACAGTGTAAGACTAACAGTAGACTTACAACTGTAAGTGAACCTGGTCTATTTCCGTAGTTCTACTTCGGTTTTCTCTTTGGTTTCTTGTTCTTCTTGCCACAGATCTTCATGAGACTTTTCGACATGTAGTATGGTTTCTCTTCTGATCCATCATGCCTCTCGCAATCTTCAACTGGAAACATCAGAGTGGCATGTGTGGAAAACTACTGTCACTTTACACAAAATTATCTGAAAAAGGTTTTAAGAGATATTCTGAAATGAACATCAACGTGACAATGACAATGAAGCCATTTTTTCCTAGCACTTACCAAAGCAGAGGAAGAGCGTGTCCACAGCCATGCCATAAACACTAAAGAACCCGGATGATATGAGATAGGCTCCAATTGTAATTACCTGTCAGAAAAATATATAGCTCCATGAGAATTAAAACAGTCACGAAAATATGACCTTGGGAAAAAGAATGGAAGGCTGATACCTTGTAAGTTACGAATTAGCTCACTAGGCAAGTCAAACAGCTGCTTTATTTAACTGCTAGCCTTATGGCACTCACCAAAAGTATAGTATTAATAAGATATGGAGCTTACACCTGAATATTACAGCGACAACAGCAAAACACAACCACAACATGCATCCGATGTGAAATCAATAACACAATAAAGTAATGAACAGCTCATGAATGCAGCCCTGCAACCTTACTTACAATTACAGGAATAAAGTAGTAATTGAGGTTAGGCACTTGGTCCACTATAACATCTGGCATATAAGCGTTCAAACCACCAGTGAACAAGAAGAAAGAGAAAACCCCTGAAAAGTGTACAGTAGAGGTTAATAATGTTAGATAAACAAGAATTTTATTATATTTCAGATGTGTGCTCTACTGCCATTTCATGAAACACACACGAAAGTTATACAAACACCATGCAAGCATGCATATGTTGACTAGTCAAATAAAAAGCACACTGTCAATACAGTACATCATGAGCGTGCAAACTGAATTACACACAATTATATTATGTAGATAATTTAGAATCATGGTGCTCACTGCATTCACTAATGAGTTTACATAAAGACCAAGGTTTTGAGCATTTTCATAAAATTTACAACACTTGAGATGTGCAGCACAAGCATTATTTACGCTCATAGGGTCTATGTCACCCAGGGTACTGCCGGAACGTACCCTGGGTACGGTCCGGTATACCGGAACGTACCCTGGTAACTATCTGATATGGTTAGGGTTAGGGTTAGTGTTAGGGTTAAGGTTAGGGTTAGGGAGTAGGCATAGGCGACTCCCTAGACTCGTTAGTGGAGTAGGCGAGGTACAGTCTGGCATATTAGATAGTACCAGGGTACGTTCCGATATATCGAACCGTACCCAAGGTACCCTCCGATAGTACCCAGGGGGACATAGACCCTCTCAGCATTATTTACAGTGTGCAAGTGAAACATTAGGAAGGCTTTAGTTACCAAATGTAACCCTTAGAGAGGAACAAAAAGGTAATACTATACGACAAATTGTCTAGACAAGATTAAAATGCAGTAAACCCTGTAACTAACAGAGTAAATAAACGAGGCAGCCACATTGGCAGATCCAAGAATGAGCGAACAAGGGGCTGATCATGAAACCCACTAATGAGGGGTGTCTGGGAAGCATAAGTTCTGTCAGCAGGGCCAAGCTGTGAGTTTTCGTGTTTATAATAGCAATTTCGAGCCTGTGGTGAGCATTAAATTTGGTAAACAATATGTAAAATAGAGGTATGAAATATTCATAAATGACTAATTAGGTATTTTTCACATTTTCCGGCACCGATTCCTGCACAGCGTGCAACCCTAGTATGTGCCATTGGTTCTGCAGTATGATCAGCCATGCCCGTCTATCAATTAGCTTCGATTTCTGTTAGGTAGAGGTTTCACTGTATATCGTAGAACAGTTAGCAGTCAAGGATAGTCCCATTTCAGCACAGTGTCTGCATGCAGTGATAGTGATTAATAAACATTTATCAAGTGAAGGATTTTATCTGCATGCATTACTTACAATAACAGGGACCAGGTTGTATTTTAAACGTGGTTTCAATGGTTCAAAAATGTCAAAACCCGAGAGTATTCTGTTTGTGAACCAGAAAAATGACAGCAACCCTGGAAAGCAATGTGGTTCATGAAGAAAGAACTATATACCTTGTGAAATATCCATAATTATAATGTATAAACAGGAAAAAAGCTACTATGGTATTTATTTTAGTATAATGCAATCCCAAAGGATACTTAACCCCCAGCGATGACAACAAGGCATGTCAAGTCAGGCAGAATGTCAAGTGTTAAAATACTGGTGATTTATCCATAACCCATAACCCATTATACATATACATTTCAGAAAATATGTAAAAGGCATGCAAGTGTTACCTAATGCTCCAACGACCATGAGTTTTCCAATGAACAGTAAGAAGTCAGTAACGTTGTCCAGCACAAAGACTCGCACCACATTCCGCATGATCAAGAACAGAGCAGTACGAGCAGAGGTGCAGAAATTCTTGCCATATATAGCGATCTACGATTAAAGGAAACCCATTAACAATAAAAACAGTATTCTCACACAACGAATGCAGTTCAGAAAAAATAGTATTAACACACATAGATGAGGCTATATCTAGTCTCATCTATCTTTGGTAGCAACTATGAAAATTGCTATTCAATATTACATTGAGTTGAAATTCGGTTGGGAAAATGTGGAAGAGTGCACCTGGAAAATGACCATGCTGTACCAGCTACTGTGAAATATTCTAGAATACCTAGCCAATTGCACATTGTGGCTACACGCCTATTAATAACACCATGAACATGCACGCGCGCGCACACGCACACACACACACACTATACATATGTCGATGTCACTGACGGCTTTCAACAAAAAGTACCACCTTGAAAATAGTTTGCCACCAGAACTCAATAATGGCCATATTATAGCAGTTATCTTTCTACCGTATCACCACCCATCCCAGCAAGAGATAATCCAAATTCAACAACTAAATATTACACACCATATAAAACGTACCATGATGTAGGCATTCTTGTTGATGAATTTCAAGAACTTCTCCAGACACCAGAAACAGCATTTCAGGCACTTCATACAGAACTTTGCCAGCATGTTTTCAGATGCTTTCAGCTTGTAGTCAATGTACTCAAGAAATATCCGTATCAACTTCATTATGGCAATAAGAAGTGAGCCAAATGCAAGCGAACCCAAGTGATACCTGTGCGCAAGTTCACCGGAAGAAAACACGCATTAACTTTAAGTACAAACAAATCATAAAATTACATCAAAATAGCATATATTGTGTGAATCAGCTTGTTTAACATCATGACATTGTTTTTCTAATATGTGTAGCACCTCCAAGATTGCAATGCTAACTGAGCAGCACCCAATTTAATTACATTGATATAAATTGCATTTGAATGTCGCTAAATGAATTTCAGTGTATGCACATATGACTGTATGTGTATTCAAGTCTATTTAAAAACTTTCAAATGTAGTTTAATTAACCATAACAAAATTGAATTACAGCTCATTTCGCAGCATTCCCATAGCTATACAGGTAGAGCTATGTCAGACATTGATTTTCTATTCTAGAAACTTGACTAAGAATTAGCAAACCATGCCTCAGTGATCTCCAGAAGCTCTCTGTTACGGCAAACGTTGGGACGTCCTTTGGCTTGTTCCACGCCCAATAATAGGATGCAAAAGCTCCGGCCAATGTCATCTGGCCAAGAGCTATGACAAAATACATCATCCACAACCACATGAAGAGACTGGCAAGTTGAAACCAAAACAAGTTGTCGTTGTAGAAGTCACCTCCATAACCAATGAACATACACTTGGCACCTAAAAAATTGACATAAGCATACATGTGTCAATATATAAACCCACAGGCAATAGCATAACCAATGCGCACATTATCAAACACAGGTTTAAAAGATGTTTTAATTTACACTAATAATTAGGTGCAACATTCCTACACAGGTTTTATCACTACGTATCAAACTATATGCGTAAAACTATCACAATCCTTCACATATCGTCATATCAGCAAACTATACTACATACATAACATGTAACAGATAGTTACAATACAAGTGATTTAACGTTGCCACCAGCTCAATTCTGAACCAGTACAGTCTAGGAAATTACCTGTATCGCCATATTTCTCATTGAAGTCTGTTGAATTACAGAAGCTGCCATTCTTATAGTCACCACAGCAGTTCAGCTCCGCATTGACGACCATACTCTGTTGCTTTCCAGACGATGCCAGAAACACAGCAGTCGCCACCCCGAAGACAAACACACCCGCCTGTAACATGTTGTCACAATCATCACATGGTATTCCCATGATAGTGCTGTCAGGCAACCTAACATTGCTATCTTTAACAATTTAGCATCTTGTTTTTTTAATATACAAGTCTGATCGTTAGACATAATAAACAGTAGACGTAAATGACTGAAATATATACATATTGCAGGAAGTGTTCATATCCGGTGATACGTATGGCAATTAAAAGTGAATTACCTCCAATAAAAAGGTAATAAGTGGGAAAAACAGTGTAGAGTTCATATGGCCAACAGCTTTGCTTGCTTCACCAATCAGTTCAATAGCCAGCATAATTCGTGTGCGCAGGAAGAGGAGCACTAGCAGTAAGATGACGAGAAGAACTGAAATGATGATACCTGCAATAACGAAAAGATCATTATAGACTTACAATGCTCTATCTCGTTCACGGACGACCAAAATTTAATGGAACATTCTACTTGTTAAAATACTATACCGTTTATCTCGGTTTCACACAAACAATGTCATTGTACTCTCAATTTTAGCCAAATATCTTCGAGAGCTCCCAGATAGATTTTGCATGATAGATAGCTAGGAAAACGTAGTACCAAATGCCAGCCAGGTATCCTGGAGTGCAAGGTAGGCACTCAAATTAGTCGTGAATGCAATTTCAGTAAAGGATAAGTCAGAGTCTGGCACACCCTCCAGATCAGAATATGTCTTGAAGCAGTAATAGCATCCTGTGTAACACAGAAAATAACAGATTATTAATATCCATATTAAAATGATATTGATAAAATACAGTGAAATACATGATCTACGAATAACAAAACCAAACATAATTAACCATTTATAAGTAACCTTTAATGAGTAATTATCTACTCCTGCTTCTGCTGCTGGTGCTGCTGCTGCTGCTGCTACTGCTACTGCTGCTGCTACCGCTACCGCTACCACTACTTCTACTACTACTACTACTACTACTACTACTACTACTACTACTACTACTACTACTACTACTACTACTACTACTACTACTACTACTACTACTACTACTACACTACTACCTACAAGTAAGTAATATTGAGCAATATTTAGAAATTAAACAATCTGTGCAAACATATATATATCTATAAATATACTTTATAGAACTACAGAACTACGTTTTACTGGCGAGTTTTTCCCATTTTCTCAGACTATATTACCACAATTCACCAGTTATAAAAGTTGTATCAACGATAAAATTTAAATAGCTGATAACTTGGATTTTATGAACATGAAATTCACATGTGTATATATGTGAGAAAGGTAAAACAAGGGTGCAAAGGTAACACAAGCTCCTCGTGCTGCACCCTGGTAACTTGATTGTTGCAATCAAGGCTAAAAGTGTTACCAACTGGTTGGCGTAACCGTCACAGGTTGATGTTAGTAAGGGCACACAGTCGTAAAAATCTGCTTCAATAAACTGTGCAATAAACTGTGCAATGGCAGCAACCCGCTTAAAAGGAATGAAGTTCAGGATAGGGTCGCTAAATGTGAGCACCCTGAGAGGAAGAGCAAGTGAGGTGGTGGAGACGTTGTCTCGGAGGAAAGTTGACATCTGCTGTCTCCAGGAGACCAGATACCGTGGTGGTCAGTGTCGTATATTCAAAGGAAAGAACACTAAGTACAAGTGCTACTGGTCTGGTGATGATAAGGGGACTGGTGGTCGGTGTGTTGCTGGCGGAGGAATGGATTGGGAATGTGTTTGATGTGCGGCGTGTCTCGGACCGGATCATCCTGCTGAGGTTGGTCGTCGGCAGCTCTGTGCTGACGTTCCTGTCAGTCTACGCTCCACAAGTCGGCCTCAGCGATGTTGTGAAGGACCAGTTTTACGACCAGCTTCATGCAACGGTGGCTAAGGTCCCTGCATCTGAACTCCTTGTTCCTTGTGGAGACTGGAATGGTCATGTGGGAAGGGATGGAACTGGTTTCAGGAAGGTGCATGGAGGGTATGGGCTTGGCGTACGGAACGAGGAAGTAGAGAGAATCCTGGAGTTTGCAGTGGCCAATGATTTAGTCGTGGGAAACAAATGCTTCAAGAAGCGCGAGTGCCACCTCGTCACATATTAATCTGGTGGTATCTCCACACAGATCGATTACATTTTGTTCCGTTGTAATCTGCGCAAATTGATTGTCAATGTAAAAACCATCCCGGGTGAGGAGTGCACCACACAACATCGCCTGCTGGTGTGCGACATCAAGGTTGACATTACGTCACTGCCCAAGCGTAAATTTGTGCCTCGTCTTAAAATATAGAAGTTGAAGGACCCTGTGACCAGGCAGAAGTTCCGTGTGGCCTTTACACAACGGACTGTGGACGCAAATGCGGTTACCACTAAAGAGAAATGGGCGAATTTGAAGTCTGGCCTTCTGGGTGCTACTGAAGAAGTGTGTGGTCTATCCAAGAAGCATCAGTGGAGAAAACAGACGTGGTGGTGAAATGACCTCATTGTCAGTGTGGTAGAGGAGAAACGGCAGTGCTACAAAGCTTGGAAAAAAGGCATGGGCAGCAAAGCGGCGTATAATGCAGCTAAACGTGTATCCAGGCGTGCGGTATATCATGCAAAATCTGAGGCCGAGAAAACCGTCTTTGCAAACACCGACCCCAAGTCACCTGATATCTACCGTATCGCGAATCAGATGCGCCGTGAAAATCAGGATGTTGTGGGTGAAAAGCCGGTGCGAAATGATGTTGGGAAGTTGTCTTTGACTGATGTGGAGAAGGAGATGGCATGGTTACAGCACTATAAGAGACTGCTGAACGTTGAGTTCCCATGGAACCCTGACGACCTGTCTGTGGAAGACCCAGTGGAAGGCCCTGCACTACAAATTTCCACCGAGATGGTAAAAAAGGCCATTGACAAGATGCAATCTGGTAAGGCCGCAGGCCCGTGTGTTGTGGCTGAAATGTTTAATGCTGCCGGTGATGCGGGTGTTGCCCTCATTCGTGACCTAGCGGTATCAATCATACGCGATGGCAGGGTCCCTATGGATTGGGAAGAGAGCCTCATTGGTAACCTGCACAAAGGTAAGGGTGATGCTCTAGACAGGGATAATTATCGTGGGATAAAGCTGACTGAACAGGCCTTGAAGGTGCTGGAGAGAGTGGTAGACAATTCTATCCGGCAGCTGATATCGATTGATGAATCTCTGTTTGGCTTTATGCCGGGCAGGGGAACTTCAGATAGTATCTTTGTTGTCCGTTAACTGCAGGAGAAATACCTGGCCGCCAACAAGAAGCTTTACTTAGACTTTGTGGACCTGGAAAAGGCGTTCGACAGAGTCCCGAGACAAGTGCTGTGGTGGGCGATGAGGAAGCTTGGGACAGACGAGTGGATCATGAGGTTGGTGCAGGGCATGTACACCAACACTCGTAGTCGTGTGCGTGTCGGTGGTGGTTTCTCGGAGGAGTTTGAGGTAAAGGTGGGAGTCCATCAAGGGTCGGTGCTGAGCCCCCTCCTGTTCATCATGGTACTGGAGGCCCTTTCGCGGCAGTTCCGTGCTGGCGTCCCCTGGGAAGATCTCTACGCCGATGACTTGGTGATTATAGCAGATTCCTTGGAAGAATGCATGGCAAGGCTGGAAGTGTGGAAGGCTGGCATGGAGGAGAAGGACCTCAGAGTGAATATGGGCAAGACGAAGATCATGATTTGTGGTGCTGAACTTGACCTCTTGGAAGACTCCAGGAAGTACCCCTGCGTTGTGTGCAGGAAGGGAGTTGGGAGTAATTCTATTTGCTGTCACGGCTGTGCACACTGGGTATATAAGAAGTGTAGTGGCATAAAAGGCCGTCTCAATGACGACCCGGATTTCCGTTGCAAGCGGTGCATGGGCGATGCCCGCCCATTTGATGGCAGACCACTGTTGGAGGTGCAGATTGGGCAGGACAAACTGGAGGTAGTACCCTCCTTCTGCTACCTTGGTGATACACTCTCGGCGGGTGGTGGCTGTGAATTAGCCACTATCATTAGAGCAAAGACCGCCTGGGGGAAGTTTCGGAAGCTGCTTCCTGTCCTGACATCTCGACATCTGTCCCTCAGGACTCGTGGTCAAGTGTATGGCACCTGTGTCTGTAGCGCCATGCTGCACGGGAGCGAGACATGGGCAATGAAATCTGTTGACTTGCAACGCCTCCGGCGTAATGACAGGGCAATGATCAGATGGATCTGCAATGTCACAATCGAGGATTTGGCCCCTTCTAAACGAGCTGCTGGGCAGATGGGTATCTTGGACCTTGAGGTCATATACGTGAGAGAAAGACTCGCTGGTATGGCCATGTTCAGCGCTCCATCGGTGCCATCAAGACAGTGGGTCTGCAGTTCGAAGTGTTGGTGTAAGGAGACGTGGGAGGCCGAAGATGTCTTGGAAGAGGTTGTGAAAAGGATAGGGACAGTGGAATCTCTCCGCTGTAGACCCCTTGGATGCGTGTCACAGTGGAAGACAAGCGTGAGAGCTGCCAAAACTGGACCGAGCCAGATTCCTGGAGTGGGTTTCTACTGATGTGGATTTAAACCCTTGAGTCCAGTATAAAATAAAGAAACCGAAAACAACAACAACAACATATATAGCAACTGACCACCATGATATCAATACATATAGTAAGAAGTGCTTACCAAATCCTAACAGACCAACTAAGGAAATAAGGCTCAACCAGATAATGAGCCAAGCAATGCAGCGCATCAGTAAGATCCACAACCAAGAAATCACCATGGATATGAATATTGAACTGCAAAAAAATGTTATTAAATGTTTAGTAACATCAAGGATTGCAATACTTATAGTAAATTTAAACATACTCTATGACGCTGTGGCAAGCAAATGGATCCATGGGAAATATGACGTGTGATTTATTAATGCAAGAACTATCTATATATTAAAATGGATACCATCCAATATGAGAATGGTTGTGTATTATCTGTACTGTCGAGACATTGCTAATTTGCATTATGAATTGGATATGTAAAATGTACCTAGATGATATATATATATATATATATATATACTATATATATATATATACTATATATATATATAAGATCTTAACAATAATGACATAACAGCCTTCATTAATACATCAGGTATTGTGAACAATGCTCTGGACCCTATACATGAAATTATCAATTTGCATTCACAGTATAACTCTAGATCTGCAGTACGAATACTGCTTATAAAAATCTATCACATGTAATGAAATGTTTGTATCTACAAAATAACCAAAATAATTTCCTTCTGGGGATTTTACATTTATCAATTATATGCATTGTATATATTCATTATATTTGTAATCTAGCAGAATTGTATAAACTTACATCAGAATTATCCACCAAGATTCTACAAAGTCCTGAAAGACTTTTTGGCTAAATTCTTGCAAATTTAGAACTTCTGACATATATCTGAAAAAACAAACAAATAGAATTTCAATGTATTACACAACATTTTGGTGCTTGACTGATACATGTAATTCGGATAGCACAAATTTATATCAAGTTGATATGTGTACGCACGCACGCACGCAAACGCTGCTTTGCAAATATATAGGAATGCAGTTCTGAGCATAGTGCCAAAAGCTAGCTAATGCTTACTTGGTACCCTCGTAAATGAGGCCATAGGTGACATTTTCACCATCTTTATCAGTAGCCATCGATCCATCAATCTCTAAGATGACATCAACAGCTTCTTCAGCTAGAGCTGGGATACATCTATCAATGACTGAAATGAGGGTATAGTATATTATAGTATTATATTATATAAATTACCAAGTTACTAGCAGGACTTGATGACTACTAATTAGTATACTGCCACTTCTTTCAATCAGTATGTACGAGCTTCAACTTTACACTCAAGTGACTTTATATTCATCTTTGTGAGTGCGGGGAACAGTGGCGGACCCAGGGCGCACAGAGGGCAGTCGCCCCCCACCCCTAGAATTTTCAGGGCAAGGGATATTTAGCCTAACACTCTCCCCCCTTGGACGCTTCATGCCCTTGAGTTCGCACGATTCGCCCCACCCCCCTAGAATTCACTTCTGGATCCGCCACTGGGGAATGCTTTCATCATTTAATTAATATGAGAAGACTATTATTTCTGTGCCATAATAGTGCCCTGATCTCAGATGCTAAAATACTACTGTACCTCCAGACTCACTTCAGGAACTAGATAAAGGTTTGAGCAATATAGATGTATTCCGGGAGGCATGTCCTACGTAGTAATTACTTACACTCTGAACTTTCCACGTAGTAGGGTGCACAATCATCAGCTTTTACCATCTCCTCTATAGTCTAAAACGACAATTCATTTAAAGAATAAAATAGAAAATATGTTTGGCTAAGAAAATAAATATGGGTGTGTATCTATAGTATTAAACATCAGAGATATGAGAAATATTCACGCACATGATGTTTAGCAATTGCACTGCTACTTGTTGATCTAGTAGTCAATATCATTCAACATCATCATCAATTTATATATATTAAAATTTGATGGCAACAATTATGTTTTCATGGCTTTTTATTGCATGATACATGCATGATAACGAGCTTAAACAATTTTTTACATCATTTAACAAATTGAAGCGTGTTGTGTGCAATAGAACATGTCTCTATTTCCCACAACACTGTTCAACTTGTTGCCACATTTCATTGTATGACACATGGTACAACAAATGTGAAACAATGTTGGTAACAACGGTTGAGCTGCGGACCATGGGCTTTAGGGTAATTCAAAACACAAATGCCCACACGATCACACAAACAGATGTAAACAAGATTTGTCACACATGTATACCATATATAAATATATAATATATATAATATATATAATATATATATATATATATATATATATAATATATAAATACGCTAGTTTGGTTTATAGTAAGTATTAAAGGGTTCTTTATATTTGTAACTAAATGAGCAAAATACATAAAACAGTTCATATATCTAAAAAGGGCATTAATATACCAGAATCACGCATGGTCTACATTAAACCGAGATAATCACATTGTTTTCTTGTACACAGAGTATACAGCTACATGGGTGGAAAATTACATTTGATCCAAGAGTGGCCTATGGGCTCCCTTGTCTCAATAAGAGACAATCTGCAGTAAAATCAGGGAAAACAGCATCTGGAGTTCGAAACTAAGGATAAACAACGATGCAAGACCAAAATTGAAGTAACGCCCAGAATGAGTTACATGAATTTATAACACTCCGAGCATTACAGAGTTCAAAGTTATTTATGTGTAGTCATATACAGCACAATTTTAAGGAGTCAAATGGACCACCTGCTGATGCCAGCTCGCTGTGTCCACAAATAAAATGGAACGTTTTCATGTTAATTTTAGCTTAAGCCACGGACGTGCGAATAAATTTGCATGGTGTGTCCCCCGCTTAAAGCAGTTCACACAATATAATTATTTTACTTGTATATATATGCTTACCCGCTCATCAGTGATTGGATCTATGTGATATTTGCAAATACAGTCGCTTCTCTCGGCCAATGGATCGACGTAGGTAAAGTATGTTGTAGGGCATTTCTCGAGACAGACCTATTATAGATATGTGTATCAGTAAGAACCACAACCAAGCAATTGGATACAAATAATGAACTGCAAATTAAATGTTTAAAAAGATCAAGGATTGCCATAGTTATAGTAAATTTAAATACATATTCTATAATGTTGTGGCAAGCACATTGATCAACAGGAGAGATTATATGTTACTTATTAATGCAAGAACTATCTATATACTAACAAGTGCCGCGGAGCGACAGCGCTCATCTAACGTCTACTGCGGTGACTCTGTGGTGGAGTGGTGGGATTCTAGTAAACCCTGTTCGTCCCAAATGTGTTCACATACACGCCGAAACAGTGGAATGCACAGGGATGGTATCAGGAACCTTCTCAAAAGAATGTTCGTTGGGATCGTTATGAAAGTTGCCACGAGATGGCGCGTACGTTTAAGTGTCTTCAGATTAAAGATTGAAGCTCCCATCGTACGTAGTAGCAAAAACTATTTGCACGACAGAATAGGTAAGCACTCATCCATTTACCTATGCAAGCCTACAGGCTGCAATAGAGAGCTGCCACCTGTAACCAATTAACGCAGGCAAAAACTACACAGTACCACCACCACATGCACTGGCAGTGGCATACGTTACATGTAACATACTGACAGTACAGAATGCCATAGAAATTATACGATTTAAGGAGCATAAACCTTCTTCAACCAAATTTAGCTTTTGAAAGTTCTCTGTGACATTGTAGCCTCATACATCCAGGCATGTATAGT
>NW_014577072.1:801108-804954 GCF_000485595.1 Priapulus caudatus
GATGCCATCGCCCGATGCAATCGCCTGGTGTGTCCACGACTGCACGATGCCATCGGGCGATGCCATCGCCCGATGCAATCGCCTGGTGTGTCCACGACTGCACGATGCCATCGGGCGATGCCATCGCCCGATGCAATCGCCTGGTGTGTCCACGACTGCACGATGCCATCGGGCGATGCCATCGCCCGATGCAATCGCCTGGTGTGTCCGGCCCTTTAGTTTCATCTTTGTCTTAGTCTTAATTTCAGTAATAATAAACGTTACTTACTCATATGCACCTCCTTGCAACCCACACACATTCCCTAAACTGTCAGTAGGGTAAATAAGTGTTTGCGGATCACCTTGCAGGAAAGCTACAAACACAAATGAATAAATTTTAAAATATTTGTATATAACATAAAACTTATTGATTGAGTTTACATCTCTGTAATAGGGTTTCATCAATTTATATTAGTAAATTATTTACGTAAATAACACGCAACTTTTCCACATTTTACACAAAAGAGGTGAAAGTTGTTGGAATGTTTTCTACCTTACATTGTAAATTTACCTAAAACACCGATAGTAATCCATCCAACAATGCAACAGGCAAATAGGAAGCAGCATATCACGTCTGTACAACTCCTATAAACAAATAAATGGCAAAATTGCATCTTGATTTGTTCCCAGTAAACATGACATCTCACAGACTGATTTAATATAAATAATTTGCACTAATATTAGCAGGGATAACACAGCATTAATAATGCTTTCCATGTATCATAAGTTCAGGTTGCAGAATACTTTATTACATACAAAACATAGAAATATAGCCAGAGTCAGACATGACATTTACAAATATAAAGAAATTACCTATTTTTAATTGGTCCATGAAAAGTGGGATCAAACTTTACAGGTTCACCTAAAACGTGTATTCCTAAACTTGTATATATTGAACAAAAATGCGTCATTGCTGCACGCAACCCTGCTGCAATTTTTAGCAATTAAACTATTTGAAAATCAGGACAGAATGAAAGAACAATAGTATATGGAGCATGTATGCAGTGACAACAATTATGCAATGAACTACTAAACCAAAAAATATAAATTTGAAATGTTCTCATGGAATTTGATCAGTGGGATCTTAATTATGCTAATGAGAATTGAACTTCGGATAATAAAGCAATGCTAAAAATGACGATGGAAAACAATTAGAAATATGAAACATAACTATTCCTGGTCCTACAAATAATGTAGTTCCTTATTATTTTTATGGTCAAATCTACAGTTTGGAAGGGTTGGCCTATCAGTATAATGTTAAAAACACCCCATGCAAGATAATAGGCTTACCATATTTTCCTTCCTCATCAGCAGTATCTGTGTCGGTTGAATCTACTTCGCGAGCGCACCCTCTACCCATCTTGAAAACTATAGCGACTATTCCAGTACCTACACCAGTAGGTTATAGATTTACCTATACCTTATTAACATGAAAACACAAACGTTGTTATTCACTCCCGGATGTATGTAAATGTGTACATGCACACAAACGGTATGATAACGCTACAGTCAATGGCTTAGGCTTAGGCTTAGAACTAGGTTAGGTGGTAGTGATGATGATTATGATGGGTGTTGATAAAGTATATATTATCAGGAGTTAATAATGATAAATTATTTGTCATTATTAACTCCTGATATTATACAGGTAACCGACCAGGCTCTACAAGTGTTTCACGTCGTAAGAGACTCCTTCATCGTCATAGGAGTCACTACTCGCCATGCAATGAGAAGGGAGAAGGTAACTTGTGGCTAACATACAGGATGTGCTAAAGTCTATACCCAAGTTCAAATACGTTGTCTGTTTGCACAGTAATGTTATCATCAGCTATCGCACCCAGTCCGGGATACGCCCTTGTCTACAAATTCAATTGTTCAATGTTGACAAACTAAGTCACATACAGCCACTAAAAAATTTTTTTCTGTAAACTACATGTTACTGATGTATACTAAACACAGTATTAAATTATTTAAGAGCAAGATAATAAGATATCTGATATGGACACAATGGAACAAGGAATTAATAATAGGCTGTGGCTAAATGACCAGTTATCGTGAAAAGCGCGAAATCCTGCTAGAATCGCTGAACGGATCGTTGTCGTCAACACATCAACATCAATGGGAAACACTTTCCCCCAGGCGTAGATGGACGGTCATGTGATGTGGCTGCACTTGTGTTAAGGTTAGGGTTAGGGTTAGGGTTAGGTAAATAAGGCCGTGTCTAGCACAGAAGTATGACTGTGGAATCTTTCTGTGGAAGATTTGGACTTTGAAGCATCTAGATTCTAGTATGATCTACACCATCCACGCCATCTTGTCCATCTACGCCCAGGGGAAAGTGACACCCAACATCAACTGGGAGCTTCCCTCGCATACAGCACGCTAGTTGCTATCGTGGTGGTGTTGCCAAGTCAATTTGTTGTTTCATCAGAAAACTATCAACATATTTTTTGTTATGCTATTAATTATTGTGTACCAGTAATAAAACTGGTTTAAACAGTACATTTAACGGCAGTTATACAGACCTCAATGCTTATTTTCAGATCTGGTTGTCCTTTCAGGCAACAAGAAGCAATTTTTACTTGCCCAAAATATACTTGCAATCTAGAGCCGTTAAGGTACATTTTTAGTTCAGTGCATATCATATTATAGTATATACATGGAAAATCGTAAAAAAATTAACACGTTTATTTTTGCATGCCGATTGCACCTTTTTTCCTCAATTCCAGGAAAAGAGTTTTGATGTCGCTCTCTCATACCAGCGGTGCATGCATGCCCACCTCCCTAAATATTCAGTAATGAACATGCCCCACGCGACTGAAACAATCGGTTCACCCCCCCCCCCATACTTCAATCAATGCCGCTCCAGCCAGCAGGCACGTACGCAGCCACGATGTGCACAGCCACAGACACGGGTGTCGCGGGCTGCTTTTATTCGGCGACTTTCGAAAATATAACGTGAGAAATGTCATGCGATAACGCCCTGACTCAAAGGATGTTAGGAATTTTACACAACTGGAAATTTTTTAGTTGTCTGATCGGGCAACTAGCCAAGTGAATAACTTGTTCAACGTAGACTTTCACTTGTACCGGGAAATTGGAAAACCGATAGTGTCAAGGGCTGTTATAGTGATTTTAGTAGCCTAACCTAAGTAGGCCACCGTCTGTTTAGACCTAGCTCTAGAAGTAGCACTAGCACCCACCCCTAGTTTAGTTAGACTTCCCTCCGCTAGATGTGTACGGGCGTTGAGCCTGGAAAATTGAGCGACTGGTTACTCGTTGAGAATCCACAGCGTTAATAATAAGTCCATCATTTACATTGGACTTGGCCCATGGTTATAAGAGCTGTCCACATTTGCACATGTCGCACATTTCGAAAATGAATTGTGGTCAGCGCTTATACAGGTATATAATATTATAATCCATGAACCAATAGTTACTTAATTAAAAGTAATATTCTAATAACTAATATCATAAACATATGACTTGAACGAAATTGACATGGACTTATTATTCGAAAGAAAATACATAAACGTTACGACTTTTGTAATGATGAACTACGAACACATTTGCAAAAATGAGGGCCGGGGCCCAAACTAGCATTGCGCCGTCGAAATACGAAAGACCTGATGCCGATGGCAATGTCTCAGGCTCACGTGTCAACTCGGTTCATTTGCCAACTCGGTACGTGTGGCGAGTTGTCGCGTCTGGAGATCGGTGAGTTCGGTTCGTGAGATGAGTTGACGCGTCTGGAGATCGGTGAGCTCGGTTTGCCTGCTAACTCGTGTACTAACTCTAATATCTCGCGAA
>NW_014577072.1:808536-809960 GCF_000485595.1 Priapulus caudatus
TGTTTTTCAAGAAAAACACACATTTTATTCATTATTATAAAATATAATATCACTATAATTGTAATTCGTAGTGTAAATGTGTTATTTTCAACTTTATATTAAAGTTACGAGAGGGTCTGAGCTCTCGTAATGTTATGAGGCTATTTGCAAGGATTTTTCGTTCTCGTAACCTTACGATGTTTCTGTCAACGGTTTACGAGTGGAAGTTAATGGTAAGACTAATGTTGCGACTAATTTTGTTTCTGACAACGGCCCCCTGGTAATTAATTAAACTATTCGTGCTTCAATAAAATTCAAAATTCACAGAAACCATAGCTAAGAGATGTGTTTATATGTATCTAGAATTTTAGAAATGTAACTCAAATCGTTCGCGAGATATTAGCCTATGACGACACCGCGCATATATTAGCCTATGACGATACCATGCGTACGTATATTTCTGGTAATTAATTAAACTATTCGTGCTGCAATAAACTCAAAATTCACAGAAAACATAGCTAAGACATGAGTTTATATGTATCTAGAATTTTAGAAATGTAACTCAAATCGTTCGCGAGATATTAGCCTATATGACGATACCGCGCGTATATTACCCTATGACGATACCGCGCGTACGTATATTTCTGGTAATTAATTAAACTATTCGTGCTTCAATAAACTCAAAATTCACAGAAACCATAGCTAAGACATGTGTTTATATGTATCTAGAATTTTAGAAATGTAACTCAAATCCTTCGCGAGATATTAGAGTTGGGGCGTGTGAAACATCTCACGAGTTAGCCGGCGAACCGAGCTGAGCGATCTCCAGACGCGTCAACTCATCTGACAAACCGAGCTCACCGATCTCCAGACGCGTCAACTCATCTGACAAACCGAGCTCACCGATCTCCAGACGCGTCAACTCGGTCAACTGCAAACCGAGTTGGCAGGTGAACCGAGTGCAAAAGGTTGAAAGCTTGTTTCGTCGCTCACATACGTCAGACGGTACGTCACAGTTTCGACTGTACAAAATTTAATTAATTTTGTTTTTAATAGGGTTAGGGTTATTTTTTAGAGTTACGGTTAAGGTTAGGGTTAGGGTTAGGGTTAGGCTTACAATGCACCTTAAAACAGGAGTTTGAGTCCGTACGGACGTGACGTCACTTGAGCGACGAAGCAAGCTTTCAACCTCTTGCGAACCGAGTGGGGCCGAGGCGGTTCAAGGATAGAGAACATGGGTCCCAATAAAACCAATATGTCATTTACATCAATTTTCATGATGATCAATATAAATATAATATTATATCAATATAATACTAATAAGGTTAGGATTATATGGTTATGGTTAGGATTAGGGTTAGGATTAGGGTTAGAATTAGGGTTAGGGTTAGCAGGGCTCGACTTTAACGGTGGCCCGGGTGCCAATGGCCACCTGAAACGGCGTC
>NW_014577072.1:810609-812179 GCF_000485595.1 Priapulus caudatus
GGTTTTGTTCTTTCTTTGTTGTTGTCGTAATCTAGCTATGTTATTGCGATTATTTGCCAAAACACATTACCCATAGTTAGGATACAAATAAATTATTTAATAAATGTAGCAACCGGGCCACCTGAAAATCCATTTGGCCACCTGAATCTCATACTCAAGTGGCCCGGCCGGCCACCTGAAAAAAAAGTCAAGGGCAACCCCTGGTTAGGGTTAGGCACATTGGTTTTATTGGGACCCATGTTCTCTATCATTGGGCCCCGGAGGCCATGTCTCAGTTGACTGCTTGCTAGCTCTAGAACTATAGGTATAGCCCTCCGCTCCGCCTGCGGAGGAGGCGGAGAGCCTATACTATAGTCTATACTATAGTTCTACTCTAGAGCTAGCCACAAGTTCCCATCTCGCCTAACACTACGTGGCGAGTAACAGTCGGAGAGCCTGGTCGGTTTACTCTAGAGCTAACTGCATGCTAGCTCCAAGAAACGGTATTGCTAGGGTTAGAATGCCCTATTGTGTATGACGTATTGACGTTAGTCACACAGCCTGGTCGGGTTAACTGCATGCAGACTCCTAGTCCGCAAATGCAGACGTAAACTCCGCTTTGCTAATCTGAGGGTGCGGGTTTATCTGAGGGTGCGGGACCCATTACTGGGGTCTGCGTCGGCTCGGACTAGCAGACTCCGAGTCTACGATCTCTGATGTGCTCGAAAGTATAACTTCAATGGTTTGATTAACATTTTACTTACTTCTATATCTGTAACTATTCCTTTACCATATAACAGTCAATCAAGTAGCAACGAAGGTCGGAGAGAGAAGACCGGATTATAAAACAGACGGTTAGAAAAGTCAAGGTAGAAGTAGAACAGACGGTTATAAAACATCTACACACCTTGTTTAGCTCTTTCCATAGACTGACACCGGGCTCCAGATTGAATGATATTGCCTAACGTAAGGAAACGAAACGGTCCCAATCTAACTTTTGCCCAGCAGCTACGTAACTATTACGTGTGCACGATAACACTGTGCTTTAAAAAATTATATTAACGTATTAGAAACAAATTTATATTTATCCGAAATTACGCATTACTATTGTAGTACACGGGCATACTAGATTATTTGTTAAAAATAAGGTTTTTTCGGTTAATTGTTACATTCGACATAAAAGCTGTTTCATATTTATATTATACCTGAAGATGGCAGCACGTTAGTCAGTTTTGGAACTGGAGAGAATCTCCTAAAGGTCGCAAAAAGTTTCCTTCCACCGAAGAAATTCCTGCATTGTTTCTTCTAAGCAAATTCACAATGAAACTTGTACACTTACTTGGACCTAGATACCGACAGCTAGCCATGACTTGGTAATGTATATTATTGGTAGTAATGCGTAACAGTAGGCTAGCACTGACATGCTAACTCGCGTTCATTCAGAATCATTGGACATTAGCCTAGGCCGCTACTAGCGCCGGAATAAAATGATAAATACATGGTGTAAAGTTGTGTAAAGTATTTACTGTATTTACTGTACAGCCACACATCACATCAAGTGTTTGTATGGCTATCAAGGGTTAGGCAGCTT
>NW_014577072.1:812635-818136 GCF_000485595.1 Priapulus caudatus
TGAGGCCGGATTCCAGTCTACCCTTCGGCAAAAAACAATAACCGTAAACGTGGCTTGCTGCCAACCGCTGCCAGTAGACAATTGATAAATCGTGTGCCTGTGTATGCACGTGGTAGAACACGAATATTTAAATGCTGCACGTGGACTCGGCCCGCACGCGATTTAAAGCGCGGGAAATGACGCTCGCGCAAGAATGGCCAGCTGTGATCTGTATGGTGTGTAGCTAAGTGCAGTAAATTTAGAGAAATTTTAGTAGAATTCATACGATGACACAAAGTTTTTTATAACAATGGTCTGGGTCTGGGCTAGTGAAAGTTAGGTCAGGGCTAGTGGTTTTCCTCAGTTACTAGCCCGATGGTCTAGTGAAAGTTAGGTCAGGGCTAGTGGTTTTCCTCAGTTACTAGCCCGATGGTCTAGTGACATAAAAAGTTAACGTTGAACCCTGTTAATGTACTTCCATTAGCAGAAGTTGATGTATTAATTTGTTATGAGTTTTCCTTTATTTTACAAAAGTGCCTTGGTGCTCTCAAATTGTGAGAGTTGCCTTGATGCCTTTTAAAATTGACTCGGTGCCCATCCATTTTAGAGAAAATTCAAGGCAATTTCTCACATGCCCCCAAAAAATTGCCTTGCCCCTCTCGTCACTTAATTCGAGGCCTGCCTAACCCTAACTCTAACCATATCAGATAGTTAAACCAGGGTACGTTCTGGTATACCGGACCGTACCCAGGTTACGTTCCGGCAGTACCCTGGGGGACATAGACCCTATGAGCGTTATTGGGACAGAATGGGGCAAACTCCACGACAGATGGCGCTCTCGCTCATGAGCTCAAGCCTCGATCTACCACTGCCACAAACAGATTTCGGTTACAATTTGTAACGCTTTTTCACTACAAGTTTTACAGCAGGCACGTTACTCGTATCCTATGTAATAAGATTTGGACTAATAAAATTTGCCAAGACATTAAAAATCCGACCATTATTTTATGAGAAATTTGATAAAATAGTGATACGAAATAGTGCGCCCATTTATTACTTTCAAATCATTACGCTGTTTACTAAACTAAGTTCACGTGTTTTTTTAATATTTATCATGAATTTTTCGGATGCTTGCCAATATACCCAATTCTCGAACATTGTCGTTGATGCATTTTTGCGTATTCAGCTTAAAACATCTAAATTTGTCCACCAACAAACATGCAAATCATAGAAATTTCTAATGTTTTGTTCGGCGGCGACTTCGCGGCCGTTGGATTGCCATTTGCTGGATTTCCCCGGAGCTCCGCTCACTTGAAAAATAGTGCTAGCATTGTGGCAGTGGTATCTTGAGTGTGCGAAGGTGGGCGCTGCATGCAGTTTGAGAACGGGGTTCATTGAAATTTCGTGAGATCGCATGCAAAATGCATGCGCTGCGAATGCGTCCCGTACGCCGCTATTCGCGCGGAAAAAAAACCGTTCCCTTCTACATGGCTTTACCTTGCTACTGATATGTGTATACATCACTATCACGGGGTGCAAAATTAACGGGTGTCCGGAGTCAAATACTCCCTGATTTACTGTCGGGACTCCCTGATTTGACATATGCAGGAGTCCGTGTGACTCCCTGAAAATTCTGCAATTACTAACTAGTTTGTTCCAGAGCACGGCCTCGCAGAATTACTGTATTTTTTCAGCTAATGTCCAAAGAAAATTTGGCTGACGTGCAACTGCATGAATCTTAAAAATAAGCACATGCGTTATTGTTAATATCTTTAATTTTGAACCTCAGACTGCGGACTCCCTCTTTTTGAGGGTAGGGAGTTCGTTGGACTCCTTTGATCAAAAGTTAATTTTTACCCCTGCTATCATGATAGTGCTGAGGTTGTTTTGACTCAACTTGATTGGCCTCCTCTTCGTGTCCGTTTTATCCATGCTAAATTTATAAGCATCCTTTCTTAAAATTTGTCATGGTCAGGTAAGGATTGGCATTCCCTCTTGCTTAACGAAGCCTGTTCGTTGATCTGTTTATTTGATCAACATTGTCTCTTTTCGTCAGCGATATAGTCCCTTTGACTTTGAAGACGAATATTTATGAGGTTGAGGTATGAGAACATAATGCAATGAACCATTGCAGGATATTTGGTTACACAATAGCTCATTGTTACATAAAAATGTAGTGAAAAAGAGGCCTTGGTAGGCATTACTACTAGGAAATGTTTACATTGGTACTCCTCCAATTTGTCTTGGTACTAGGACTGTCATTGGTATCAAATTATTTCGATTCGATTATTGATATTTTTTTTTTCGATATTTCGATCCGATTCGATCCGATTCGATTTAATAATTGTAAAAATACAATGAGCCGTGAAGTACACGTAAACTCCATGATATTGTGTTCTACTATGATTAACTACGCATTTATCCATCGCTGTGCTTAAATCAACATGCGACTAGTATATATTTACTGAATTCACCAGATTGACCTGGCGTCGCGGCGATGGCGAAGCTAGCAGACATGCTTTTAGCGGTAGACGTATTTTAATTATAGAGAGTCAGTGAGACAGGAACGCACCAGAGACAATAGAAACACCAAGTTATTGATTGTCCTCCTTGCTATGCATGCGCCCTGGAACTACTTTCCGATAATGGCGGCGCCGGCGCTCAGGCTCAAAAATGCTACCCGCGATGGCTCCGCTGGCATAGCATTTTTAGCAAAAAATACAAAAACAAAAAAACAATCGATCGGCTATTTTTCGATTTATTTCGATATCGATATCGGACGCAAATCCATCGCGATTTATCGATGAGGTGGGCATCGATGACAGTCCTACTTGGTACCATAAAATTTTCAATCAAATCAATGCCCACGCCTGCCTTGCTGTAGGGAAAAATCAAATTAGACCCCCCCCCCATTAAATGACGATACATGGGTTTAAAAATTAAATTTCTACCCATATTGCTGAAATACCTGTTCTCTTAGTTTTCTATTTTTGAATAAAATCAAGAGCGTATAAAGAAGCCTTCTTAATACGCTCTTGATAAAATGCATGCACATTTTATCAGCCATCATGTTGTAATAGCACAAAATGCTTCATATTTCAGGGTACCAACTGCTGCAGTATTCGGGGGCGCTTCTGGAGTATCTCTGTTATGGATGTGTGACTGGAAAGTGGTCATGCGCTATGTGCCATACTATGGCAGCAAATTCAGTGAGAAAGACGAAATATGAAGTACATCTCTTGACTAATAAAAAGGTATATCATGTTTTAATGATATTCTAGACACCTTAAACATGTCTTCATATTCACACGTTTTAGAAATGTAAATGGGTTATACTATTTGGTAACTTTAACATTTTAAAGGGATACATTACTCTAGGTTCTTGGGATATTTTCAGTTAAAATAGGATAAAATTACACTACATAAAAAGTTTTACGGTTCAATATACATTTTTAAGTTTAAAAAAAACGTTTTACAACTGACGGCTATACCGTTTCTTACAACGACGGTGGCGCCACTGGAAGCGCATCCACTGAAAAAGTTGCGCAAAGCAACGTTTCGGCTGCAGGCTACAGATCGAGGGTGTCTCTTAATAAATAACTTAAGAGGAGAACTATTGCAATATCTTATAAACGACACTTAGTTTCAGTTATAATATGGACGAATTTGTCCTGAAATAAAAATCGTTCGGTTAAAAATAGCAGTTAGGTATGAATATAATTGCACTTTTGTGATTAGCCCTCGGTCTGTAATGTGAAAAATAAATTGGCAAATGCGCAACTTGGGTGGCAGCACAATTGCGCAGTGTCATGTCAGCAGTCAAAAATATAAAATCATTAAAGATTTCGAAATTCAATATTGTTTTATTATAAACGTGAATGCATGATTATAGAAATTTGTAGGTACTTACTATCATAATATACTCTAAAGTTATAGGGGAAAGTATCCCTTTAAACATTTAGCAATTCATTTAAAGTATAATGTAATCAGTGCTAAAACTGTGACCACTTTACAATGTAGTACTCAATAATAAGTATGGTGCATACCTAAGGCGAGAATTTTTTATTTTGTTGGTTTACAGATCTGCCGACCCGAATTTTCAAGAAAAACAAAAAAAAATAAAAATTGAAAATCTGTATTTTTTTATTCCCGCCGACCTTTTCTCTAAGAAATATGAATAAAAAAATTTAAATGTAAAATACAAAACCATTTCATAAACAAACAGTTTATAATAAAAGTAAAAATAATTACAAGTTAAGTTTTGTTTTCATTTAGGTTTCTTAAAATACTTTAATATCATGTATAACAGTATCACTGTATTTTGACTTTATTTTTTATTTATTTTTACTTTACCGAGTCAACAACAACAACAAAAATTCTGTAAACCAACAAAATAAAAAATGGTTGCCTAATTGTTGATATCATATAATGACATTAAGTTATTGTTATGTATATATGTAGTATTTAATTTATTGGGTCTCACTGATAAAAATGTGATTTGTAGGTTTTATGTGGTCTTTCATCATGGGTAGGAATACAACGACAACAACGAACGGAGAATGGATTGACATGGCATTTTCTATCATCCACCAGCCATCACTGAATGGAGACTATGTTTAGTAAAATCAAGGTTTTCAAGTTCACAAAGATCAGTAAAGAAAAATGTTTGGTTCTCTGTAAAATGAGTTCTTGTATTGCTACTTCAATTGGCCCATGTTGTCCCAGTGTAGTCGTTATTGTTAAAATAAATTATACAGTGTGCAGTAACATTTACTGAAAATAAGTGTTTTGTATAAATTTACGACAAAAATGATGTATCATACTGTATTGGCTAACCAATTATCATGAATGTGAAGGTGCATAAATAATCTCATCAGGTGGTTTCTGTAACAGGCGACATTTATGCAAAAAATACTTTAAAAATCAATCTGATTTTTACAAGCGAAAGTGAATTCATGATAGTTTTGCAACTTTAAACAAACAAACAAATTGTGTGTGGTGCATATGATAATCAGAGCCTACTGCTTTTTCAATTCATAAACAATGTCAAAAATTATCTACATGGATTCTGACTGAACCAGATAAATGCTTCATAGATGTAAATGGATGTGTTAATAAGTGATATCGGAAAGTCCAGCTGTGTGATTTAGGTCATAGAAAAAGGGGGATAAATTGGCCGAGGTGCGCTTAGCTTAGACACTCGTTCGTTTGACATAGTCAAATGCAGCTTGTAGAATCGCATGATCGTCCGTCCGTCCGTCCTGCAGCTTGTAGAATCGCATGATCGTCCGTCCGTCCGTCCGTCCGTGCGAGCGTCCGTCCGTCCGTCCGTCAACAATTGGGCACAAATCTTAACCGCTCGACGTACGGTCACGATATTCGGGACGTGGGGGGGTAATCCGAAAACGAGTTGGGATGTCGAAGCTGGGGGTCAAAGGTCAAAGGTCAAGAGGTGTAAAATAAGGGGGAACATTCACTCCTTAACTTAAAGCCGCACAATGCGCATCCAAACGCTAATTTCT
>NW_014577072.1:818457-820737 GCF_000485595.1 Priapulus caudatus
TGTCCTAACAATGATGTGTACGCAACTGCGTGTCTGCATATCTGTGCCTAACAAATGTGGTACTACGCACGACTGAAATTTTACGTTTATAACCATAGCAACAGACCTCAGATGAGCCCAGACGCTCTGCGGCTCTTGTTAGTTTTTGCGTTAACACAAGCATTGCAAAATATCCCAAATGACCACAATCATATTTGTAAATGTTTCTGTAAACAGAAACGCACCTGTGAATTGAAGTACGATGTTAGTGAAGAGAATTATAGATCAAAAACACAGAAATGTTGTTGTAATATATAAAAATTCCCGTTGCATTTTATTATTTAATCTAAGAAGTAATACAGATTTTCACTTTGCCACTAGTAAAATTCTATTATACATGAAGTTTAAATATTAAATGTCAAGTTGGGATTTAACTGCATGTTTTTTTTCTGATTAGACACACGGTGCAAATTTTGAAATAGCAGGCTTTTTTACCACATGTAAACCTCGTATTTACCACATATAAATAACTAAATTGCATAGAGACGATAAGATGCAGGCAGTGATATTGCTTTTTTTCCAAATGGCGCCACTATGCTGCACTGTTGAAAGCA
This sequence comes from Priapulus caudatus, assembly GCF_000485595.1. Taxonomy (NCBI): domain Eukaryota; kingdom Metazoa; phylum Priapulida; class Priapulimorpha; order Priapulimorphida; family Priapulidae; genus Priapulus; species Priapulus caudatus. The sequence goes on from NW_014577072.1 coordinate 819,051, forward strand.
GAGCAAGTGAATCAGGTATTGATTTACCTGCTCTGCTGGACGTTTGCCAGTATACAATTAATACCGTAACCAGCCTGTCTTGTATGCATGTGGTCTAAACATTACTAGCTGAAATAATATTCGACTATGGTTTTTTATTAGCAGCCAGGTATGCAATATACTGATACATGATAAATGATGCCAATCTAATCCTATTGATTAATACTATCCCTGACATATGTTGTAAGATATAACAGATGTATGTCTGAACTAAATACCACAGAAGTAGGCCTACCTACTATAGTAAAATTTAAGTGATTAATCTAAATTCAGGGTAATATACCCTATTACATCTTTATTTATCATTGTTAATTCAGATTGCATTGTCCTATAACTATACGTACCTCCATTATATATTGCGCATTGACTATCTATGAACAAATACGCACTAATTATAGGTACTAAACAGTCCCAGAAATATAGTCATCAGTGAAACTGTCTGGCAATGTAAGTTTAAATATCTACGCAAATGTAAAAATTGAAACTCTGGTTATTTCCAGCCTGTACTAATATGGCTGTCATCTGTTTCGGAACCTTCGTTATAAAATTAAAGTCGCTAACATATGTATATATATATATATATATATGTGTATGTATATCTATATATATATATATATATATATGTATATATATGTATGTATGTATGTATGTATGTATGTATGCTTTTGTGTTCATCAATCGAATATGCTCATGCATATGCATTAATATTGATCCGTTTTAAATCTCGAAATGATCGCGTATGATAAAAACATGGATCATGTTTAGCATCCACAATGTCTGAACTATGACACAGGCACGTTGCTTTAATTAAATCAATGCAGTACTTGATTATGCTAGCGAATCAATGAAGTTTTAGGACAATAAAACTTCATATAGATCCCGCGTATAGATCATAGTGCACCATTTACCACACAATTTATACGTTGATATACAACTTATTATTAAATGTGCATGGTTACTCACTATCTTCACATCTAAACAGCATATATTCATGAACAAGATAACCTGACTCGACCGTTTTGTTTATTTGTAAATGCGCAATATGCATATATTAAATAACTACAGTTTGTGATGTTGGTTTGCGAAAGCTTCGTGTGTTGTTGGTACGATAGACGTATGATGCTTGAGCGCAGGACTGACAGTATTACGTATTACGCACGGCTTATATTGATCCTCTTTCAGTATGTAATCGTAAAGCAGCAACGGGAAGCGTAGTCTTCTCCTTGACGCGTCCGTATAGCTACAGATGTATAGCGTCTTTGACGCGTCTGCCGCAGTTTCACGCGGACACGTTGACGAAGCGTGGTGTCATGCATCTTACAAGCGAGAGCCGTTTTCGTGCTGTAAATAACACATGTTGTATTAATCTATCCCGTTTGAACTTGTGTGTAGGTGAGCGTGTTCGTGCACGTGTGCGTGTGTGTGCGTGCATATACGTGCGTGTGCATGTGTGTGTACTTCTTATATGGTCTCTCTCCCTATCTCTCTCGCTATATATATATATCAAGAGCTAATAATTCCTCTTTAATAGCTCTTGATATTATTAGCTCTTGGTATGGATTGGTGCTACACATGGTTAAGTTTATAAAAATGTCATATAATAAAACAGTTATTGACCTATTTTCAGGTGAATACGAGGATTTATTAA
>NW_014577072.1:820825-825825 GCF_000485595.1 Priapulus caudatus
CGTTCACCTGCGTGCATGCGTGCGTGCGTACGTGCCCGCGTGCGTGTGCACGTTCACCTGCGTGCATGCGTGCGTGCGTACGTGCCTGCGTGCGTGTGCACGTTCACCTGCGTGCATGCGTGCGTGCGTACGTGCCTGCGTGCGTGTGCACGTTCACCTGCGTACATGCGTGCGTGCGTGTGCAGGTACACGTTCGTGCGTGCGTGCGTGCGTGTGTGCGTGTGCGGGTACACGTGTGTGCATGTGTGCGTGCGTGCGTGCGTGCGTGCGTGTGTGTGCAGGTACACGTGCGTGCGTGCGTGCATGCATGTGCACGTAGACGTGCGTGCGTGCGTGTGCACGTACACGTGCGTGCATGAGTGTGTGCGTGCGTGCGTGTGCACGTACACATGCGTGCGTGCGTGCGTGCATCGCTATTACATGACATGACATACTAAACATGAAACATCGCTATTACGTCAGTATCATTGAACAACTGATTGGCTGATGAATTGTACAATCGGGCGATTTTATCGCCGGCCCCGGACACACTAGGCGATTAAATCGGGCGACAAAATCGGGCGACAAAATCGCCCGATAATATCAAAACGTTTTGATCTATGCGATGAGATCGGGCGACTAAATCGGCGGCGATTGAGTGGACACACTAGGCGATTTCACGGCGATTTTGTCGCCCGATTTAATCGCCTAGTGTGTCCGACCCTTAAAGAACTGCGGGCACTTCAAATTACCATCGTCCTGTTGGTCTCGCCATGTACTGGGCGCCCCGAAGTTACTGTAACAGGTTGCTCATCACCGTGTTTCCACTCGTTGGATTCTTCTGGCGCGTGCTGCAGTAGATAGAACTGCAACGGAAACAAACAATTGAGAATTTATCTGCGTAACCGCTACCAATGTATGTGAAAATATGTATATAACGTATGTGCCAACATGTAGGTAGGAATGTATGTACCAATGTAGTTAGTATTTTATATGCGTCGCGCTAGGACGGTCGTCGCTAGAGATTCGTGCGTTTAAGGCAGGAACTTAATTGTGAATTGGTCGCCATCGACTATACCTTGTATCCAAATACGCATATCAGCATCAGCGTGGCAGCCACCATCACCTTCGCGAATATGATCACGTAGTTGGCATGGACGTACCACTGCCCCCTGTTTAGAGCGCTGCGAAACGACAAAATGGTTTATCATGAAACCCCATACATTCTAGTACGCGCGCGTGCGCGAACGCCGGCACCCATGGCTACACACACACACGCGCGCGCACGCACACGCATATATAATCGAACCTATACAACATAACGCCATCCTCTCGTAATTATTTATTTAAGCTTGCTTCTTCGAGCTTGAAGTAAATAGTCTGCGTGTTACAATACTTACCCAATTATAAAGATACAGAGCAGGATGATAGGGAAGATAATGAGAAGTCTGGAAATAAATCTCGGCTCCAAGTAAGTGACACGTTTCGCGACCGTATGGAGCGATATGGCGACGCCGGCGAAGAACACCAGTAGATATTCAACTGCGGAGACACAAGATTAAATTCTATTGACAAAACTTCCACGCATTGCATATGTTTACGTGCAAGCGCCATGGTTAATATCACACTATATGTTCGATTCTACTAATCGGGAACACTTGGAAAGAAACCAATTTCACCTTAGTGAAAATTCCCAATCATCGGAGTTGAGATTAAAAAGACAAAATAATGTCAAGAGCGTATTAAGAAGGAATTACGCTCTTGATTACTTTCTTTATACGCTCTTGACAATGTTCATATGCTGCTTGTATTGCTGACACGGTACAACTTAAATAAGCATAAACCTAGCCCATGCTTACTGGACCGCTTTAGCCAGAGCAGCCTAAAACTATCGCGAGTCGGGTTCAAATAGTCGATACGATCGAAAGTGCCGATCTATTGTATTACGGACGAATGCGGTTCATTCTGTATAGTACAATATAACGCAACCGCATATCGCCGCAACCGCATCGATAGATAATAGGTTTATTGCAAAAATAGTAATTACAACGTTACAATTAAAATATGTTATGCAAACACGATATCATCAGGCAGTATAAAACTGAAATTGATGATATTTACAATAATATATGTCCCATGGTAAGACATAAATATCACTTAAAACATTGGTTCATAAAATGACATCACTACAACTAAAATCATCTTTAAGAATATATACAATAAAATACTATCGATAACGTATAGTAAGTCGTCATACCGATGGTGACCGTCCAGGCCCACCAGCTGTGGTCACACATGAGGTACTTGTGGTCGGCACTCTGTACGAACACTTGAGGAAGAATCGGAGCTCTAGCGGTGCAGATAGCCATGAAGATGGTGAAGACGATCACCGCGATAGCAATGACAAGATAATGCCACTTATCGTTCGCCCTTGCTTTCCCAATATAGCCGCTCCTGCACACCGTCACCTCTCTGTGGTAAGCGAATAGGTTGGGTGTTAAAACATTAAGCGGCTATGTGTGAAAATGTCATTTATGTAGACTTGTGGGGACGTTTATGGTGGCCGAGGGCTGCCACTACAATTTTACCTCTAAAATAAATATAAGCAAATAAAAAAATATAAATATAAATATAAATAAAAATCTTTTTCAAACTCACTAGTAAAGTGTCATCTGCTTATGAATAACGTTACCTGTATGCCTTCACGATGAGCGCGGTGTAGGCGAGCACAAATCCTTCCGTGTACATCCAGATGGAAGCATGACATAGTTTTTTTGTTGGCTCATAGCTAGCAAGAATAACCTATAACGGTGACAACAACGTGCGCTATATATATATGCATATATATATATAGTTTCGTGGCAACATTTTTACGCTAGCTGTACTCCATGCCTTTTTTGTTAGTAAAAGCATGCTTATAAATCAGATATCTGCACAACGTGTAAATTGTGCGTTTTATCTCTTGTATTATCTGCAGTACGAGTTCTTATATACATTTAAGTCATGTATGTGTATATTGTTACCTCTGCCAGCATCATGCATGCTCCAATGATAATCAGGCTCAAAATGATGACATTAGAAATCTTTATGACCTGTAACGATCGACACCACTTTTCAAACAATATATTCAATGACATTACACATTGTATCAAGAGCGTATAAAGAAGGCTTCTTAATACGCTCTTGATTGTATTCATTAAGATGAAATTATCGGTTAATGTCAACCGACGCAGGGAAATTGTTTATATGATGAATTATATACCCTGCACCAGTAACAGTTATATTGCGTGATAAACCAGCCGTTGCTCATAACCGAAAATTACCACAGCCGCGTGAATGACATGCAAATATCAAAACTTCAACCACCTGACGCCCCCCCTTTAATTTCAAAGGGCCCTAAAATAATTATTCCAATTTTTTAGGGCTAGTTTTTCTGATAAATATTTACTTATATATATAAATTTGTTATAAAAACCTAGAAATTGTAAAAAAAAATTCTTGGGGGAGGTCTTCGACAGCTTTGTTAAAACACCAGAAAATTTAAACAGGAAAAAGTGCCCTTTATTTCTTCCTGGACACCCCCTTTTCAAAAATCCTGGATCCGCCCCTGAGTCCACTCACGTACCACATTATTTCGCTTCATCCAGATCATGATGAGGAAGATGAGAGCGAGAAGCCAGCAGATGCCGACGATAATGCAGAAAGCGAGCATCAGCTTCCTACTGATCCAGGAAAGGCACGGCGTGTCATCCACGCATTCATCGCAATGTGGCTGGCATTTGAGGCATGTCAACGAGTCATAGGTGTTATCCAATCTGTGCACGAACAAATTAAACCAATCACAAGTTGCAGTAATGAAACGTGCGCCCCCGTATGGTTATTATAGTAATTATAATACTACTACTACTAATAATAATAATTATAATACCATTATTGTTATTAATACTATTATTATATAGTAGTGAAATACACGTCATATGAAGAAGACGAAATGCTTTCGAACCAATCGTGTTCTACGCATCCGGAATCAATCCGCGCGCATAGCTGTTCGATCGATCACCTATATTCCTCATGTTACATACTTGCGTTTGCTCTTGGCGAATTCCTTCTCTATCTGGTAGCCATCGAAAGCTTTAAACGGCGTTTCGACGTTAGTCTCTGGGTCAATCTCAACCAAATTGGAATAAAATCCTTTGCGGCAGCTACACCGGTATCCACCGCTACGGAATCCACGCCCAGCGACAGGCTCGCACTGCGACAATTCGAAAAAGAAAAGAATAATCATACCCATGTTGAGCATTTATTTTTAGGAGTATACCACTGATCTTGTTTCGACATAACTGAGCAAGTTTGCGATTGGCACTAATAGATTTCAACATTTTCGATTTGGTATCGACTTATAGCAAATTAAGTTTCTACGTGTTGGTATACACTTATGTAGGTTCTCGATCATGTAAGATCAGAAAGCAGCACGTGACTAAGTACCTTCGTTGAAAGACTATGACAGCGGTGAGTTCCTATAAATGGATCGTCTCTGTGCTTCAAGGCGTGCGGGGCAGGGCACTGGTTTATATCCACGTGATTCAGATTAACGTCAATCGTGGCCACGCCCCTATTGAAGACACACCATATTATTAGTACCAAAGCACATAATAACTTTGAGGTTTTTACATTCTATTTAATGTCTAATCTCGTTAATTCTGTTTTAGTAATATATTTGAGAAACATGATCATGATGCAATATGGTTACAAAGTAGAGATAATATTTAGTAAGTATAATAATTCGTGCCCAAATAGTATTTGCAGTTGTTCTTAAACATGTTTTGTTCTCTCTGTCTCTTCCGCGCGCTCTCTTTCCCCTCTTGTTTTTTATTCTCTCTCTCTCTCTCTTTCTCTCTCTCTCTCTCTCTCTCGTGTCTTCTCTTTCCATCTTTCTATCTTTCGGCGTGCGTGCGTATGCGGGCGTGCGTGTATGTACGTATGTGTGTGTGTGTGTGTGTGTGTGTGTGTGTGTGTCGTGT
>NW_014577072.1:828325-843192 GCF_000485595.1 Priapulus caudatus
TTTATCACAACCTCAATCGTAACCCGAGATAAATATATATATATATATATATCATGTAAATATATAAAGGGAGCGCTATCCCCACTGCATTAATCATAGATAACCCCACAAATTATAATTCCACGCGCGTCGCGCTTGGTCACGCTTTACTATACGTGAGTCTATCGAAACTGATCAACTTGTGCAATTTTTAACTGTGCTATTTATGTCCTAAATGCAATATGCCCGCTGCACAACCTTGTTGTTGCTCGAGGCATGCGTTCTAAAACCGAAGGTTGACTCGCCTGACGCTCTGAGCTGATAACAGCAGCAGCGTCGTTTCCAGTTCTCTTCACACATCGTCCTTGCCGCGAGCGCTTCATTCACCTCTCCGATCTTCCTTCTAGTCACGTCAAGCCATAAGTTAGAAACGCCGCTCGCAGACCCACGCACGGAAAGGACAGCGTAATAAATCACGGTATATTGAGCCGTTGTGAATTCCCTTGCTGACAGATCTTATGTTATTAACGACGAAGGGACCTTACGCACGTTCTTTACGATCCGCAATAGACTGTGTGTGTAGTATGTGAAGCATGCGGGCACACCCGCCGCCATTATACCTCGACGTCCCACTATCTATCGTTGATCAGAGAAAGATTTCGCATTTTGATAATGCCATAATGAATCGATAGCTAACAAGAGAGTGAGGAAACTTGGCGTTATATAATACGTTTAGTGTGGCCGCTTGATTTCATTTTCCGAGCATTTTTGCAGGTGTTTGTTGCGCCATATAATTATATAAAATTATAATTATATAAACATTATCAGAATATTACGATCATGATAATAATCATGAGCATGATCGTGTTTAGTCGGAGAGTAAATCATTAGCCCTCTGCTTCTCATCACAATGGGATATATGAATGTAGCGGAGAGGAGAAAGAAAGGTCTGGAAAATAATAGACTGAATACCGAATGAATTCTATGCCAGACTAATCCTAACGCTACGTAACTACGGACGATGCCACAGATTAGAGAGGATGGAAAGCACCCGCGCTGGGCTGCTGGTGAAGCGCTCTGCATGGCGCATAAGAACTTCCTAATCACAGACCTTAACTCGGTTCGCGAAAACTAAGTTCCAGCGTGCCTTTTGTAGTATGGTATGATACAAGAGCTACAAGAGCTGTCGCTTCGCACCCTCGCCTTATGCGAGATTACACGCTGTCATTCCGAATGGAGTATATATTACGAGAAGATGCCGTTGTTGTAATATAATGCATGTGAGTATAGAGAATGAAGCATACGATAGCATTCGTTGCACGTCACGTTAAATCATCCCAATGATTCAAATGCCCGCACATGGTAGGTGACAATGACTATTCTATAGTAAGTCGCCTCTTATCTACACAAAACAAATGCCCGCACACAACAGGCGACTACGGCTATTCTATGGCAAGTCGCTTTCAATTACCTTCGAGGACTTTGTAGAACCACTCAGAGTCTGACGTCGTGTAATCGTATCTGCGAGACAGGTCAATTGACGAGACTCCGGCGTTCCTGCGGAAGGCGTACGGTGCGAAAAGTCGCACACCATCTCGATATCCATCCTTGACGAAAGCAATCGCCGAGCCGTAGATCATCTGGCGCGATCGCACGTTGCTTGTCACGATAGCATAGAGCAGGTCGTCAAAGTCATCGTTCGTCTGCAGGTCGGGGTCCCACAACTGACCGACGAGAGTGGCCGCCTGCACGGCGATGTTGGCTTCGAGCTTCCAGCGGTCGTTGTCGAGGTGCACGGGCAGCACCGTGCCCGTGCCGCGCACGCACGTTGTCGCGTTCGTCTGCGCGAGGAAGGCAAACGTTAGGTCGACGCTATCCGCAACCGCCGACGCCGACGCCGCCAGCAGGCCGAGTAGAAGCAATGCCGCTGCGAGAAACTTCATCGCTTATGTACGTTCTACTCCGTCTGTCCGCGCTCTTATTTCAATGGATGTATTCGGTCTAGCGGCCGTTAGATTGGTGTGTGTGTGCTCGTCGGGCAGTTACAGCGATGATACTTTGCGATGCGGCTGCTGGTGACGTTATAACGCGACACGGCCTACTGCGACGCACACGCCTTCGCGATGGCGAGGCATTTTAGGGATAGGCGGGCCATCAATTTGCGGAGTCACCGGAGAGTCAAAGGAATGCTGATTAAAAGCTTGGTAGGCCGCCGCCGGACTGCTAATGCCAAGGTGTTCCGCCGAGGTATGTCCATCGGTAAGCCGTGCTTCGGAGTACGAATTAGGGCCATCACCACGACAGCAGTGCCTATGATATGTATGCAAAGGGCCTTGGGTACTGCGTGCAAATCTCGTATACGCCCCAGGGTATGCGCTGCACGGCATCGGGCAATAGCGCCACTTATGCCGAAGGGTTGAACGGCGATCGCTTTTATTATTTTATTATTATTTTATGAAGGTTAAACTATAAAATATTGCTTTGAACTTTTGTCAACGTTGCGAAGAATATGCCGAGCGAAATATTTCAATGAAGGGGTAAAACTCGCTTAACTGCTCAAAATCGCTAAATCGCTAAACTAGGTGATAACTATATGATCAAGAAAAAAAGCGACACCTGATACTAAAGAATACCGGCTGGTACTTGACTGTAAAAGGTTTACTGTAGGACCTTTTTTAATTTGTTAAACAACTAATGTTACATCGGCTGGCGCATGCAACACAAACATTCCCGGCTCTTCCCTAACGCGCTCGCGGTTTGTGTCGAGGTATTTCTAAAAGCCAGATCAAAACGCGTTTGTTAATGTCAGGCTGGCTCTGCAGCATTGCTCGACGGGCGCACGCAGTGACAGCTGTCGTGCCCCCAGCAAGATTTCAATGGTTTTTAAACTCATGTAACTTTTAAATGAGACTTCCAATCGTTTTACGATGATCGAGTTGTTGTCATGAAGGGTTTTGACAACGGATAAGCAGGCTTGATCGATGGCATTCTGACACATGCGACAGAAATGACAATTACATCGGTAAATTTTTTGAGTCCGTGTTTCAACTGAAAAAATGTACTTTAACCATATTAACGACTTATTGAGCAGTTGTGACACCTGGAATGGCGCAAACCGACTAAACGTAGGTAATTATCACTGAATATGTCATCTATCACACAGAAAAGCGTCCCGGCATGAGTGGAAACCCGTGGCAGTAGTGCACAACACCTAAATATATTTCCCTATACCTCGCTGACTCGCCGTGTATAACTGCCAGTTGTCCCATTACCTGTTGTAAGAAGTAGTATGAGTATGTTGCGGTTGGGTCAAGGATGCTTTGGTAGTTCAAGCTAGTTCTGATCACTCCCACTCAGTTTTTCATCGGCTGGCCCACGAGCTAATTAGGAGTAGAGTAAAGATCTAGTCGATAATTAGGAGTTAAGTGGTTAATGTCATGTGACGGAACAATGACTATTATTTGACCCGGACGTAATTAAAGGATCATTATCGAAGCTGTCAGCTTGCTATAGTATATCTGCAGTTGTAAGAGGCTTGGTGAATTATTAACCCGTTGTATGTTCCTTTAGTAATAAACCTATTCATTATCGCATAATCTTACGCCAACAGCAGCAGCAACATCAGACTTGCCCCACATCACTCGTGAAGCGCGCATCCTTCGGGTTTCTAAATTAGAGATATGGGTTTATCTGATATCTTTGTTACACGTCATGGATTTGGGTTGAAACAAGAGGGCGTCCCGGCCAACCCACAACTACAAAGGACGAAAACAACTGTTATACTATGAAAACTGATAGGTCTTCATTTTTGTCTGAAATAGACATTTGCGAGTCGGATAATTATGTGTCTTAATTTACATGTGGCATTTAACATTTCGACCTGCAGCCTATAAACACAATACGCGCGACTTTCCGGTAACAGCCCCACATGGTGTAAATAGAAACATAATATGATCCTTCGGGACGTGAAAGTTACCTCCCGAGTAGTTTTTTGCCTTAGGGAACGTACGCTTACTACGAGCTCTACATTAGCCTAGCTGAGCAGGTATATATAGGCAGTCTGGTCACTTGTAACGCATGCCTGCTTTTCGCCATGCACTGCATTTGGGGCATGGCCGGTAGCCTTGGTGGTTAGCCGTCTTGTAAGGTGTGGGCGTCTTAGTCGGAATGTTAGTAAACAGCGCTCGCGCATTTGTGTTATTTTTCATCGATTAGGCGTCATTAGTATGTTTTTACGACCTTGAGGCTCATCCTATTCCCCAGGCGGACTACGCGTCATTATTATCCGTATATTAATATAGTGCTTATCGTAAGGTGAAATGACTGATAAATAATTACCAGAATATACATAGGACCAAAAAATTAATCACTGAATGGTCTAATATCGCACAAGGTTGCCAGAATAGTGAAATACGCAGTATTCTAATACGCTAACAAGCTACGAATTGTAGAATTTAATTAAATGCATGAGGGTGCCATGCGGCTATTGTGTAAGTGACTGGATGTCTGGCTGTAGAAGTTAAAATTTTGCAATCATTTCCCCTTTATTTAAAGTAAAAGACCCAGGTCCGGCTGGAATCCAAGCATAAATTTAATTTCCTTAGTACTATGGAGAAAGAGTCACGGTGTTTATATGAAGCAATAATAAGGAGAAACTTGGAATCAACGTACAAGGAAAGTTGTGAAAGAACAGTGAGTCAAAAGGCGTGCATATTTAAGATTGTATTGTTCGTCAGACCTAGCGGCCAATCCATATAGGTAGTGAGTAAACTCTCTATGCTTCTATGAGTCACTCATTAAAGTGAATGTCATAGATCTGATTCAAAGCACAAGCGCTGTCGGCCCGCCCGGCTCCACTTTAAACATATAAGAACGGCCGAAGAAAATTCTCTTGTCAGGCAACGGTGACCGACGCACGAGCGCCATCGTCATGTACATTAATATAGACATAGCTGTGAAACCAGGGCGTGATGCTGCGACCAATGTGAATATCATAGATTGGAGTTTATCAAGCACGCCTGCTGTCGGCCCGGCCCGCTCCACTTTGAATGTATAATAACGGTTGAAGACAATTCTCTTGGCAGTCAACGGTGACCGATGCACGAGCGCCATCTACCGGTATATTAATATAGGCATAGCAGGGAACCCAGGGCGTGATGCTGCGAGAAAAGTGAATATTATAGTACGGATTTTACAAAGCACACGTGCTGTCGGCCCGCCCCGCTCCACATTGAACGTATAAGAACGGCCAAAGACAATTATCTTGGCAGTCAACGGCGACCGACGTCGGAGCGCCTTTTTCATGTACATTATCATAGCCGGGAACACAGGGCATGATTCTGCAAGCAAAGTGAATATTATAGGTCCAATTTTACCAAGCATACGTGCTGTCGGCCCGCCCCGCTCCGCTTTGCACGTATAAGAACGGCTGAAGGCAATAATTATCTTGGCAGTCAACGGTGATCGATGCACGAGCGCCATCTACCGGTACATTAAAATAGGCACAGCAAGGAACCCAGGGCGTGATGCTACGAGAAAAGTGAATTTTATAGTTCGGATTTTACAAAGCACACGTGCTGTCGGCCCGCCTCGCTCTACTTTGAACGTATAAGAACGGCTGAAAACAATTATCTTGACAGTCAACGGTGATCGATGCACGAGCGCCATCTACCGGTACATTAATAAAGGCATAGCAGGGAACCCAGGGCGTGATGCTGCGAGAAAAGTGAAAATTATAGATCGGATTTTATTAAACACACGTGCTGTCGTCCCGCCAGGCTCCACTTTGAACGTATGAAAGCGGCGGAAAAAATTATCTTTGCAGTCAACGGCGACCGACCTCGGAGCGCCGTTTTTCATTTTACGTTAGCATTGAGGCGAACCCAGGGCGTGATGCGGCGAGCAAATTAACATTGCCGTGTTACGCACCACGTCAGTGCTAGCAGTAGAAACTGTAGTAAATAGTATAGCAGCAGTTGAAGCAGCAGCAGCAATATAGAGAAACATTGCGCTATGACCAATACATCGGCTTAAATGTGGGAAAGCACATTTTTACGCAAATAGTTAGTGTCCGTACTTAATCTCTGCTTCTCAACGGGATCATGCGATATGTGGGACTACCGTTTTGCTCTGTGCATGGTAGTCCCGCAGCGAGAGTTACATACACAACTGTTCTTTCTAATACAGGTGGTCAGTGGGAAATGTCAACTAACCAGAATCGAGTACAAGAGGTGGCTCTTTCTAAGGCACAGATTTTATCGAGCTAGCCAAAATAGCTGCGTGAAAAAATCACGCGACACAATGAACAAGTGAAAATAGTCCAATGAAAATGACCAGGCTGAGGTTTTTTAGGCCACGAAACCTTTCAGGTGTGCACTGCAAATGTTTGCTATATAGAACACTTATCAGTCAAATGGGTCAGGAGAGCGCGTTGCCTTTAGGTTATAGGCTAGATAATAAAACAAGGCAAATAATACAGGTGTGTACGTAACTGAGTGCGCGCATGCGTGCAAGCTTGTTGGTGAATGTAAAATATAAGCGCTTGTTATCTCCAGTATAGTTATAATTATCGTACGAAATACCATCGTGCTATACTTGATTTGGCCAATTGTATATAATTGTTCATGTTGCAGGTATGACACCGTTATCGTAATTTATGTACTCTAGTTTCCGTTTTGGTTCGTTGGTATTTTCACATTAATTATAAACCACTTGGAGTCATGTTACTTTCTTGCTTGTCTAGATCTGGCATTCGACTGTTTTCCTTTATATTACTGTCTCTCAGGCTGTCTAAAGATGGTCAAAGTCATAATAAGGAAATAGATTGGAATATTCTACATTCATATGCGTATATGTATAGCCATTTTGAACAAATACAGGAAAATACTCACGAGAAATAGATTAGATTTCTGAAATAGTATTAGATGTGTATATAGTATTAGATGTAGAATGATTTACCTAACTTTATATCAGGTGTTAACGTTGACGTTTCCACACATGCAACTGTGATAGTGACCACGGTTTTCATGGAAGTCCGGATTTTCATGGAATGACGTGTTCCACTAACTTTTCGCACGGCCTCGTGTATCGCAGGCCGTCAATGACAGCACCATTCTTTACGGTATTGCTTGCCGGATGTATGGCGCTTGTTTCACCCTAACACGTATTACCAGTTATGCACCAGTTACCTCTCTGCAATTTGGAGTCCGTGCAACCGGTAGAGATAATTGCATACGTAACAAGCATTTCATTGCTCTCACATTTTTCAAATAAATAAACGCCCGCAAAATCTACAAGTTAAATAGTTTCGTGGGTATATATCTAGTCAACAGTAACATTAACTACACAGGTGAACGGCTCTTGATCCAATCCAATTGTACGTGTTTTATGTTATTGTATACGAGCATAGAAATAATGTCTGCAGGTCATTCGGATAGTGGCTAGCGTTCGTCTCGCTTTAATACCTTATAAGCTTGAAGCGACGCGGGCTCTTTGTCTGCAAGCGGCCGACGGCATAAGCTGGCCTGCCACAACCACGGATCAGGGGTTGCAACCACTAGCTGCCGCGACGGGTCGAGTTCGCATTTATAGGAGATGCTTGGCTGGTCACGGCAATACATCCCCCCTATACCATGCGCTCACGTACGCGAATAAATAGTCCACAGTTTCACTTCCTGGTCCGCATCGCAGTACTGCACAAAGGAGAGCTCAGCGCGCAAGCATGATCGCACACCATGAGTTCATGAACCGTACGTGCACACACTCCACGCTAGCAGAGATGCATCACGGGCACACTCGTCCCGCTGGTAGAGATGTGCAGTCTATGCGTTAGCTTCGTGAGCGCTCGCGTGTACGGCGCCAGCAGTAGAATATAGTTGCCTATATACAGTTTGTTTTAGCGATCCCCGTCACAATCTACGGTCGGAGGCGACGGCATTATGGTAACGTCAACATGTTATCTATACGGTAAGAGGCCATCATCCTTATTTCAATCGGTTATATAAAAGGCTAGATGACGACATATATGTAGAATGTAGTAATACCAGCTCGCTAAGTTCCATCAGGGAAATGGACGCATGCGTAATGTGAACAGGAATTTATCTAGCAAATTGCATGACTACTGTAAATAAATTCAATGTAAGCGTGAAGTGCATTTTTGTTTCGTCCTGTACATTGAATATATATAATGCAGTTTCTAAAGTTGATTTTCGTGTATATTCAGTCGAGGAAATGTGACAGGAGTGACCACTACACACGGAAGAACCTCGTGCTGAGTACTGCACTACGAACACGCGTAGAGAGTGTAAGGAATTTCCACACACGCAGTCGTCTACCCATGCTCTAACACACGCACACACACACACACACACACACACACACACACACACACACACACACACACACACAACGCACGGCACACACGACACACACACGCCAAGCGAGCACACGCACCACAAACACACACACACACACACACACACACGCACACACACCAACAAAGAGGAGAGAGAGAGAGAGAGAGAGAGAAAGACGCACAACAAACGAGTACATATCGAGATAGAGAGAGCAAGGAACATTCACATCGGTGCCCCCGTCAACCTCTTCGCTCGTGCTGTAAGAACGCCGACCCGGAAGCTGTGAACCTGATCGCCGGCGAGTGATACGCCTGACGACGAGAGAGTCACGCCAGCGCTCTGCCATCATGCTGTACCAGATGAACATACGCATGCGCTGGCGACGCATTGCTCTCGTGCTCGTCTACGTCGCCATGTTCGGCGCGTTTGTCATCGTGAGCGACTCGCAAATAGAGAAGAGCTACTACGACGTCGCCAACGGCCAGCCGAACAGCAGCAACGCGTCGGCGGCGGAACGGCACCAGGGAGCGCCGGCGTCGCTTACGACGATGTCGACGGCGGAACGGCACCAGGGGGCGCCGGCGTCGCTTACGACGGTGTCGGCGGCGCGCTCGGGAGCATCCAGGTGTCCGGTGCGCTTTCCCAGCTTCGTCGACGTCAGGATGAACAATTTCATGTGGCAGCGCGTGCACGAGATGGACATCTTTCTCTACGCTGCTTACTACGACGGCCGACAGGTGGCGACACGCGGCCAGCGGTTCGTGCGCGTGCTCGGTATGAAGGACATCTGCGCTCTGCCGCCGATGTACTGTCAGCTGTGGTACGAAGGCGAGCGCGCGCCCCACGTCGTCAAGGCGAGCCAGCAGTGGCTCTGGTTCAACTGCAAGGAGGCGATAGTGCCGAACGAGTACCACGCGATCATGTACACGTGCCGACTGCCGCGTCGGCGCGGCGCCGTCCTACCTAGATTCGTTAGCGTCGCGCCGCTGCCGTGCACGCCGGCGACGAACGCGCTCGCCGTGAGCGGCCGCGAGCCGCCGCCGGGGGGCGCCGCCGCGCGGCAGGACTTCGGCGTCTGCGTGAAGGGGCTGAACTTTCTCGACGCCGACATCAGCGAGCGACTCGTCGAGTGGATCGAGATGCATCGTCTGCTTGGCGCGCAGAAGATCTTCTTCTACAAGTACGACGTGACGCCGGCGATGGACGCAGTGCTGCGTCACTACGAGCGCGTCGGCGTCGTCGACGTCACGCCGCTGACGCTGCCCGGCGCGCATCCGAACGAGCCGCGCATGCGCAGCATGTTCGTCAGCAACAACTCGTGGCAGGCGTGGCTCATGGAAGTGTTCGTCTACACGGACTGCCTCTACCGGAACATCAACACGTACCGCTACCTGGCGGTGGTCGACATCGACGAGATCATCGTGCCGCGGCGCGGCATGACGTGGCAGACGATCATGGCGGCGATACGCGAGTCGGAGCCGAACATCGACCGCTACGCGTCCTACACGTTCCGCAACGAGTACTTCCTCGACCAGTTCTTCGTGGCGCCGAGCGATCGCTTCCCGCCTTTCATGCACGCGCTGCAGCACGTCAACCGCTCGGCGAAGCTGTCGCCGAAGGGCGAGGACATCAAGTCGTTCGTGAACACGCAGGGTGCGCTCAGCGTCCACAATCACTGGCCGCTGCAGCTGCTGCCAGGCTACGAGCCCGTCACGTACTGGGTGGACGAGTCGGTGGCGCGCATGCAGCACTACCGCAGCACGTGCTCGACGGTGAACGAGACTGCGTGCGACCCATCGTACACGGGCGACGTCGTCACGGACACGACCATATGGAAGTACGCGGAGCCACTGGTTCAGAATGCGCTGCGTGCGACGGAGGCTGTGAATAATATTCTAGCGACCGAGTGACGAATGAATCAGGAACGGCGCAAGATGTGAGATAGAGAGAGAGGGGGGAGAGAGAGAGGGGGGAAAGAGAGAGGGAGAGAGAGAGGGGGGGAGAGGGAGAGAGGTAGGGAGAGAGAGAGAGAAGGAGAGAGAAAGCGCGCGCGCGAGAGGAAGAGAAAGAGATATAGAAAGGCAGAGAGAGAGAGAGGGAAAAAGAGGGAGAAAGAGAGCGCGCGCGAGAGAGGGAGAGAGCGAGAGAGAGAGAAGGAGAAAGAGAGAGCTCGCGCACAAGAAAGAGCGCGTGAGAGAGCACGTGTGAGCGAGAGAGAGCAGACGGAAAGGGGTGATTGACAGAGCACGCGAGAGAGTATGTGCATGGGGGAGATACGTGAGAGGCGGAAAACCCATTCACGAGATAACTATAAACTATAAAACTCACCACGAATGAAAGATTAGACGAGGGCGTCGGCAAGTAACAAATATAACTTTACTATGAGCCGGGTAACATGATATAATATCGCGTGATATAACCATGAATTAGTGCCAGTTAACTCAGCAGTTCCTCGTAACATTCGCACTAAGCAACGTCGCTATATATATACGCTGCATTTACTCATCATTCTATTTCGCTTTGCGCCACTAAGTCAAATGAGGTCGGTTGTACATACCATGCAGCAAGCTTTTCCAGGATTTAAAAGTAGATTACAGAAATTATTAAATAAATTATAATTATATATACATATGTATTGAATGCGTGCCTTGCTTTACATTCACACACATGCACAAAATATATGACAAGAATTGACTGACATCTGTGGCGTATGTCGTACGATATACGTAAATCGTAACTAGCTATTATGTTAAGAATATTTAACTCAAAAAACTATTTAAATGTTTTTTCAAGACTTCAAGACATAGATGAGGTAACCATAGGTACGCATAGCAAGTAGTATTGTCTTACACACGTCATCTTAAACTATTAAGCCTGATATAATATTGTATAGACAAAACACAACATAACTAGATCGCACATTAAGGTACCCATCTAGTTATGAATTCAAGATAATTGCACTTCATGATACATGAGCCTATTCCATTCATATGAGCCATTGAATTTCGCCTCGTAACGTACTCAACGAAACCGATTCAGAAATGGCGTTCGACTGTCTCGCTATATGGGTCGTCTCTAATCTTGAGCTCCTCAATAGCGCGTGACTATCAAGGTCATGATCACGTTCGAGTGTGCGGGTCAATGCCTAACGCAAGACATAATTAGAACTACATAATAGACATGACTGATTTGTACTGTTAATGTAGGGTGATATAGCTATGTCGTGAGTTTTGTTCAGCGGCCTAATTTTTATTCGCTTTAGGCGTAGACTTTCCGGCCTCCTTACTTTTCTTCTCCATTTCCTCAAATGCCTGCAGAGATAGAATGATCGCCATTTGAACTATGCAGTCACCGGTGCCAAACTGTTTAAGCACCACCAAATATATGCCTCTGTACATTTCGACGTCTAATTGTCTCGTTTAATATTAACAGCGTCAATGCGATAATTTTGCGATATCAATGGTGCTCCTACCTTCAGTCTTGCCATTACCGCACCAGTTGCGTTCGGCATGGGCTTGGCCTCTCTGTCGGGAACTGTAACCGTATATTCCACCATCTCAAAGTTCTTCTGAATCGAATACCGCCAGTACCATCATTAAAGACAAACCATGTAAGTATTGTACTTACATATTGTGCACACACACACACACACAGGCACACAACCACCACAGCACGCACGCGCGCAAGCCGAGCCGGCGCGCAGCGGCACACAAACATAATATCATAACCATCGTAGTATCATAGGATTTTCATATGGTATGTGTATACACTACAAGATGCGCGCGCACACTACACACACAACACAACACACACACCCACACCACGCGCCTGCGCGGGGCGACACGACACATAACGCGCGCACGAGACACACACACACACACACACACAACACACACACACACACACACACACACACACACACGCACGCCGCGCGCGGCCGCCACACACATAATATATATTATATATATATATATAATATATATATATTATATATATATATATATATATATATGTATTTATACGCGTAATATCTTTCAAGAATATACATTAGGGTAGAAGAAGATTATATACACACAGCATATATTTCTCGAGGTACGTGTATCACGTTTTGTGCTAATAATACTTGCTGCTAAATCATTACATGTCTCTCCAACTTGCATAGGAAGATGCGTATTACCTTTTGTAGCGACTTTTTTGGTGATATTGTTATCGCTAGTTCGCTAGTGTGAAGCTTCTTTGGTTCGTCATCTTTGGTATTCGATTTCTTGATGTCATCCTTCCGTATTTTTTCTATATCTTCGCGAAGCTTCTTGACGGTGCTTCTAGTAGACACAAGTTGCTCGTTTTCTTTTCGCAGCTCACTCTCTAGCTCCTAATAATATAGACGCATATAAAAGACGGATATATCCCTTACACGCACACTCCTTTACGTACAGTGGTGAGGCATAATTGAATCAAATTGAGATATATTCTAACGATAAATACAGTATGTAGTCCGGATAATAAATATTATTGGATACATGTCAGAATTACCTACGTTTATCGCCCAGCCAATACAACAAATCTGAAATAGCCCATCGGTGATAAATGTAACCAGAGATGTACTGCACCATAATTACGTTGCAAATGTTTTACGTAAACAGATTATACGCAAGACATTTTATCCTTATATGTGTTCGTGCGAGCGTGCGTGCGCGTGTATGCGTATGTATGTGCGTGCGAGTCTGAATATGTCCGTGTATGCGCGTGTACGTGTGCGTGTGTGCGCGTATACATGTGTGCTGTTGTTGTTGCACATACATAGGTGACACCATGTCGAAATAGAGACATGCAGACTAAGCGTAGAATTAGCATGACGCATCAAGCCAGTACACATACCTTTATATCTTCGTTCACTTGCGCATTCTTTCCGCGCCAACCTTTTGTGTTATCTCGTCTTACTATCGCATCGTTTAATCGTTGCGTCAAAATTTTGACCTGTGAGTACATTTGCCTTCATACAACGACAGAGCTTCACACAGAAAAAGAGTAAAGGGCATGCATCAGAGGCCTCATTAAATTAGAGAGAGCCTCGATATTTCATATACGGTACACAGAATGCACAGCAGTAGAGGTGTAGAGGAAACGAAAAGAGAGGAAATATAATAAGAACAAGGCTCGCTGCAGCTGCCATCTTGCGGAAAAAGTGCGACCAGCATTTTAACAAATAAAAATGTCAATCGTTTAAAATATCTGCATAGAAACAGACCGTGCATGAAATTAAGGATATGCCATAAAATAAAGTCATACCTGCTGTTCACTCGCGTCCTGTCTTGCTTCTTCATTTTTCGACTTCTCTTCCTTTCGCTTCAGGCGTACATCGGCGAGAATTGGGTTTGGGGTTTGGTGTAATAATTCATTATCCCCGTATGGAAACGCACCTGAACAATACACGCATGTAAGCGCGTTGTTGCGTATAGTGGTGGAAAGAGGAGTTCTCTAAATTAGCAATGCTGTCTTACCATCCATCGTTATTATTTCAATACGCGGATGTATTTAAATGTGTTTCCATTATCCCGCGCAGCACCGCGAATGATCGCCACAATGTGTTGAGAGCCCTTCTAATCGTGTAAATATGCGGAACGTACTTGTAGATGAGACGACTATGCCAGACTCTCTGCTGCCTAGGCGAAGCAGCAGCCTGTCCTTAGCCGGTGTCGCAGCGTGTTCAGTAACTACTGTTTCATGGACGACCTTGGCAGCATGCACCTATAGTGCGAGCGAAACAATACGCATTACTAATAGTCACTTTACTAGTTTGGAGACCCCGTTATAATTACATACGATCTGAAATAGAGCACACGTTGTAAAGGAAATGCAGTGGGTGTATCTGCTTGCTACAGTGTTACAAATAGAGTTAGTTGAAACTAACAGCTACTGATGACACTTTACGAGGGTGCCGCTGAATCGTCATTGAGTCACACACTCAATCGCAGTCGTTGAGCCATTAATATATGCACAACGTTTTCGTCACTGGACTATACGACATGTTTCTCTGAGAACACTTTGATCAGCTAGTTTCAGTAAATATAGATCCATGTGTATAGTAAAGTACGCGTTCTTAGTCGAAGTACTTTACTAGAATGAAGGTCTACAAGGAAGTACCTTATTAGTCTGAGCGGTCGGGGATCGCGCAGGACTCGGAGGCTTGGCTTTGGACGTTGGTTTTGTCGCCAGGTTCTCATACAAACGAAGCTTTTCATTGACGGAAACCCTAAAACGACAAGTAGATTGAATTGTTACAATACCTTCTCCCACATGTGCGCACGCATACACGCACGAACGCACGCACACACGCCAACACGCACACGTGCACAAACAAACTGACTAACACGCAGACACACACATACATACACACACACAAACACACACACACACACACACACACACACACACACACACACACACACACACACACACACACACACACACACACACACACACACACACACACACACACACACACACACACACACACACGAACACACACTACAC
>NW_014577072.1:844548-848246 GCF_000485595.1 Priapulus caudatus
GTATTGTATTGTATTGTATTGTATTGTATTGTATTGTATTATATTATATTATATTATATTATATTATATTTTATTTTATTTTATTTTATTTTATAATTATTATATCGCTACCTTTCTTTGCATAACACTGGATAAAGTTGTCTCGAATGATGACCCAGTTATAGGACCATTTAGCTGTCATCGTTGCCTCGGTAGCCACGTACAGGTAACCTGTTATAATTATACCAATTTAAATTGATAATATGTTACAAAACATATAGTCTAGATATCATTTAGGAAAATGGCAGCCGTAAGCAAGATTAATGCGATGAGCATGTACTCTGCTAGCCATTGATTAGTGAAATACCGGCAATGATAAAGTTCCCGCCGATTTCGATGGTGGATGTGCGCACTGACTTCTTCTTCTTTCCGAAACCCAATTTTGACGCCAACTGCTTGACCGCCGCGTGAGACGGGGACTCTAAAAAAATAGTTCGTTCCCAAGATCAGCTCTGATGATAAATAAAGCTGCATTTATAAGCCAACTGACAAAATAATAGACTTTTTAGAAATTAAATAGAGAGCTCATATTTTCAAACATAATCGCGGATATTGGTCCACCCGTACCTTGCGACGCATTTTGGGGCACTTGTTGCTCTGTCACCGGAACTTGAAGCGTAGTGGCCGCCGAAATGAGCTGTAAATGTGACATTTTCGAATAAACGAGAAGATTTACAGACCTTTTTTGCATTGCATTCACCATTACCACACTACTCCGCGCTGAAGTTGCATGCGTTTACCGTCTGGACAAAAATAACTATATGTTTACATTTATACATATACACATGTATTACGTTGCGATACACACCGATAGTATAATAAGTATAGGCTGCTGCAACACGCACCTCTAGCCACCTGCTTTGCACGACGATGTCATCAGCGCTGAAGAAATGCGTCGGTTTTCCCGGATGAGACAAGCGGATGCATGGTTTCATCTGATCACCCGGTACGTCATTGATCAGCAACACAACAGCCTCGTATCCTGTTGTAAAATAGACAAATATATATACATATATATATATATATAAATATATATACATATATATCAAGAGTACATAATAGAGTCTCTATTATGTACTCTTGATATATGTATATATATGCATGCGAAGAAATTGTTTTTCACACAACAACAGATTCCACTACAAGTAAAAAACATGTAGGCCTAATTAGAAAAGCAGAAATACATTTCGAGACTCGGCGGGGTACTTTATATATATATATTGCTATATATATATATATATATATATATATATATATATATATATATATATATAGCAATATATATATATATACTATATATATATATATTTATTTATTTATTTATTTAACGTTTGAACCTGTTAATTTTAGGCAGGCAGTTGGTTTCTCGTCCTTCTCCTTCTTGTAACAGTACAACGTGTCAGCGTAAAGCACACTGAAGCGCTTACTCCACGAGTTACTCTGGCCTTTGTAATAGATCTGACCGAAAAGTTGTGCGTCAGCTAGCATTCTCTTGGCGCTGAGTCGTTTGGAATGCTTTTCCTTTCTAGAACACGAGGAAAAGTGTTAAGTCATTACTCGCTCACGGCGAATCAACATGAGCGAAAGAGCCCACTGTCGCCAAGAGACTATTGTTGCTTATATCTGAACATCTATAGTCGTCAGGTCCCGTTGAAAGATGAATAATATATAATAAAGAGTACATCCACCAACGCTGGTGTAAGGGTTTGGATACGGCCAAGGTGGCAACGGCTTAGGATAAAATGCAAGACAGTTTAGTTATATCACTGATCACTGTTTTGAGAACGTTCGCCAACATTAGGGTCGGTATCAACAACATATACACTAATAAAGACTTGTCTTGCTTTGTGGGCAGCTGAACGTCGGGACTTTCGTTGTCGCTGACGTCATCTCTTCTTCTCGCGTCCTCATCAGTGTCCTTGACAGTCGATTCGAAGTCACTACTGCTGCTACTACCACCACTGCGCACACTCGGCTGAAATTACATGAGCATTAATAAATGGCTAAAACACAAGATCTAATCAGATCATTTCATCACTGAACTTATCATCATAGACGTCATGTATATCGTATGTCATTGATATCATCGTACGACGACGACGACAGTGTATCTCACTTGAGGGCGCTAGCGCACTAGTCGCTTCCAATGACGCCGACGGCATGCGCTGACTTCCTACTAGAAACCTATGGTTAGCGATGATATCATTATCGTTTATTCTCATAATACCTATATACGGCTAAGCACTTCAGCTATTCCTGGTTTAATACCTTCAATGTTTCTATAGGTTGCTCGTAGATGGCGTCTTCTACGGACGTTATATCAGTTCCAGATCTAGAAAAGGACAACCTTTGTTAGATAATCAGTATTCAACAGATGAATAATTTGATATTTTATGAAAGCATAGTCGTCATGTCAAGATTATATAGGGCTAACATATTACTAGTGTATAATGATCAGATACATACACTACATTATGCGTATATTATTTTTTCATTTACGGATAAGAAAACATCTTGAAATAACGCCCTCCTCCACAAGGGAAACTCACTGTATGTCAGTGCGCACATCCTCGTAAATGTTTTCTTCGGCTTCAGGCGAGCTTGGCGCGCGTTCATCGGGCGTCAGCACATCCATGTAGAGGCCACCGTAGTGACCGTTACTGGGCACCGGCGGCGGATAACACAGTGGCGGTGGTCCACACTCGCTGTCCGGCCTGTCCGGCACGGACGCGACGCCGTAGATGTAGATCTCCTCCTGCTGTGCCGCACCCTCGCTGACGTCGGCCGCCGGCAGCGACATCGCCGGCCTCGGATACTGCTTCGCCGGACCCTCGTGCTCGACGTTAACGGTGAGCTCTCGTGGGATCACGAACGCCGTGTCACGTAATCGATGATCGTAACTCACCTCGTCGGTGAGCAGGACGACGGCTGGCATCGTGTCTCCGTCGGAAATCAGTGCGATTGAAGCGCCACCGTGCGGTTCGGCCACTTCATATGGTGACTCGTAATCGGCAGGGTTCTTAGTGCTCATAGTTATAACGCTGTATATGAAAGGGAAGTAGAATGTGCTAGTAGTACAATGTGCCCAGACATTCGCCGTATATCGTACAATAATTATCGGCACAAACTGTGCACTCAAATCATAGAGACACGTTTGTCAGCAGCTTCTTTCAAATGAAGTCTATCGATAAGATTATAATTACATTACGTCAATTTTAAAATACGAAAAAGCGGTCGAAGAGGGTTTATCTTTCCCTGCTAAACTCCGGGATGTACGGCGTGTAACACATATTACAATAGCATGTCTCCTTCATTGCCTTGGCAGCTATTTACGTCGGTATAACAACTCTTGATAAACATCCTAATATTACAGGCTCTAGAGCGCGCGAGAACCTGGTAGTAGATAGGAAAATATCCATATAACAACCCACGAGTAAAAAGACTAGAGGCATAGCGAGAAATAGGCGTAATTGACTATTTTCTCGTGCTTATATTGAACATTAGAAAATAATGAAAACGTAAGTCGACGTACTCATCTATTTTCTTATCGTCCTTGTCGTACCATATGCTGTCATTTTTCTTGTCACTGTTCTTTCTTTCGGCGACACTTGAATCACCCCTATATATATATATATATATATATATATATATATATATAG
>NW_014577072.1:848371-860643 GCF_000485595.1 Priapulus caudatus
TATATATATGATTAATCGGACAGCCTTATATCTAGAGATCTATATAAATTGGCAAGACGTGACGTAAATATATGTAATAGTTTACCTGCGTTTTATTGCCTGCTCGTCGAGCGTGCGCAGTAGCTGCTGCCGGGTTGTCTCTGCCGTCGGCGATAGCTCCTCAACGGCTAAGCCTCGACGAAGAAAGTCCTCGATACCTGGCAGTACGGCTGTAATGTGTACGATGAAATCAGCATCATCGACTATAACACGACACTGGTGAGATTGCGGTGTCACCGAAGTGGGAAGACGTCCATTTACGACACACGAGAGTGGTTACAATTTAGTGTGTAGAGGTGACACACATGTGACCAGGTACAAAATGCTAATCGCGTGATACTCATTTACACAATTAGTGTGATGATGCTCTCATTGCATCACTTTGTTCACTTTCGTGATAACAGGCCAACGCACAATAGGGTGACACTTAAAGGCCCCCGCACACGGTAAGGTTCGTGCTCAGCACGGAGCGTGAGTTTCGTGCTCAGCAGGAACCTCACCGTGTGCGGGGTCGATTTCACTGAGTTTTCGGTCTCGTGAGGCGGTGAGGAAAATATCTGTCGTGTTTGATAATTTTGGTCTCGCGAAGCTGAAAACTCAGCGTGTGCGGGGGTGTGAGGTTCCTGCTGAGCACGAAACTCACGCTCCGTGCTCAGCACGAATCTCGCCATGTAGCCTAACGGTGACAAGTGGTCTCCATCACTGCTCTACACCTTCTTGTCACACCTACCACGCTAGGCTATGTTGACGTTACTACACGTGCTACAAACAGCCAGAAAATACTAGCTGTGGTACAAATTCCGCTTCTTTTCGTCTGAGTCAATAAAATCGCTACACGTCCCGATTGAATCGGCTGTGATAGACCCGATGAAAAAATATCGGTTATGTGTTCCATCAGTTCAGCTACGTATCATTTACTGCCGTGTACCAAAGAGCGGGTCGTAAACCTGAGGTGTATTTGCTTACAGCGGGGTTCGGAAACCTGCGCACGTTCTGCGGACACTATATAGATGTGTCACAGATATTATTGTAAACATAAATCTTGAAATTCTCGTGAAATCAGCAGAGAACGTTTTTCATTGTAGAGATCTCAACTGAACCTAAATGGCATTTCTTGCGTAAGTAGTTCTGCTTCCGTTGAGTTCTCTACAGTACACCGCACCATGTCAAGATATCTACCTGTACTAACTAAGCAATGATAGCAATAATTTCTGGTGAAGCTAAAACACAGTAATCTGACCAATCCGTTAACTTCACGTATGTCACACTGCCCCAAGCACAATGATAATGCATTATGACTGCTCGTGGCACAGGTGCTGCGTTAACTGGTCAAACCAGGTAGACAGCATGAAATTCCTATGTCTTACTTTTGACGGCACGCCTAGTAGCGGATCCCACGATTCCGAGCTTTGCCTTCACGTAACAGATCGACATGCCACGGTCGGTGCAGCTAGCTTTGGGCGTTGATACGCTTATTTGCCACCACATTGTAGAGCACAGAGTGTGTTAAATGTTTTGGTGAATATGGCCACATCGAGCAGTGAGGCGTTTACCTGGTGGTGGCCTGATGTATCAGCTTCCTAGCAGTGATTCGATAATATGTGCCAACGCTTTCCAGCAAATATATATAGTGATACTATATAATAATAAAAATATATGATAATATTCACACGCCATCAGCATACAAATTAGCCACACCAACAGACACAGAAAGCAAAACGGCACACACAACACCACACACACACCACACATCACCACACACAACACGCATCTACAAACCCACAGCACAGGGTGAACCACACACACACGCGGCAGACACACACAACACACACACGTGCGCACAAACGTGCGCATATATATATATATATGTTAGTGTGTGTGTGTGTGTGTTGTGTGTGTGTGTGCTGTGCTGTGTGTGTGTGTGATGTGTGTGTGTGTCTGTCATGTGGTGTGTGTGTGTGTGTTGTGTGTGTAGTGTGTGTAGTGCATGTCGTGTGGTGTGACAACGTGTGTGTGTGTGGTGTGATGTAGATGTATGATGCGCATGTGTGTGTGTAGTGTGTGCTGTTGGGTGTGTGCTAAGATGTAAGTGTGATGAGTGTAATTACATTAGCCTGGAACATAACTGCACTCGCAGTACTGAAGTGGAACAATGCGAATACAGCACGGCCTTGCATCATTCGATACTAGATATAGATATAAAGCCTTATTTTACGTATAGATTATTCAACACGATTTTAAACCGTCATTTCTAACTTCTTTGGTGTGCTAAGAGTATTCCAACAACCGTCGTAGCCACTGCAAGAGCAACACGATCCGTCTTCAACAGCCGAACACCACCTGATAGCTCAAAAAGAGCGCAAGCATAGAGCCCCGCGATACAACACAGAAACTAATGGATGTACAACAGACGCTCTTACAAAACGCGGTGATCACCGCAGGGGGGGGGGAGGAGGGGCAACAGAACAAGAAACACAACAAACAAAAAAAGAAAAAAAAAAAGATGAAGAACATATAACCAGGAGAAGCGGTGCGGTACAACAAAGGATCTGCAGATAACGCAGACACAGAGAAGACGAGTAGGGGAAGGCTGGTCAAATCATCGTGGCCGTGTTATGGTGGCCGCGTAAGAAGATAAAAGGCGGTCAGCAGGGGAGGCGATTAAATCACTATTAAGAGCGACCTGCCGAGGGCAAAACTTGGATAGAAGTGAACTTACAAGAAGAGTAATATGAGCGAGGCACAGCGCACATCGGGGGCGTGTAACGCATTCGCATTGAGTGCGTGCTAGCAGTCTATACAAGTGGTAATGCTGTGTGGCGTGAATGCGCACGTTTAGCGAAATCGCAATAAGCTATCACACAAACATAATAGACGTATCGGATGAAGAATATATGCAGTAAACAATTCACTAACTCCTGATTCCACAATGCCGCGGCGCATATTAGCGCTGCAGTCAGATTGAACACTCAAGGTGGGAATTCATAGAAAATTATTATCTTAAATCAATGAATCTTAAACAGCTGAATACGGTTGTCATCTTCTTCGGATCGCAACCGATAGGTTATGTATGAATATATGAATTATATTTATTGATTTATTTAATTCATAATTATGTTTATTTAAATATATATATAATAAATCAGTCGGTGCGGAAAGATATTCAAGAAATGTAAAGTTGGTAACATAGGGAATACCGATGAATACATAAAATGTATATTAGATATGTTATAATACTAAAAGCACTGATGATAGTCGTAGTAAAGAGCAGTGCTTAACCTCATTCAAAGCTAATCGCTATCGAAAGACCTTTCAGCGATTACACACAGTTAGTGCTTATCTGATAATATATAAATGCATAAGTATATATTAACCCCAAACAATTCGTTTTTATACCGTATTACGACAGAAATGCGACGCAACTACTGCTACCTGTGTTAGGAATGGAAATGTTTGCTTACACGATCGGGCGTAATTATCGATAGTATTGTTACTGAGCGTGTGTAAATAGGATCGTGACCTACATAATTACACTCGGACAGAATCCGCACTATAGTACGTCGCTCGTAACCATATTCTAGCATGCTCAATCGACATGGCCAGGGTCCTCGATGTTATAATTTCCGCAGATGATTTGGCGCGAGAATTGAGATCGATCATCATCATCTTTACGTTCTTTCGCATCGCGACGTCGTGTAATCTCGCTACTGCGCGATTCCCGCGCAACACCACTGGGATATTGTCCGCCAAGTAACAGAATGCGATAGGGGTTACCTCTGTGTGTTGTTGCGTGCGAGCGTCAGACCACCGGCCCTTTCGGGAAGAAGGACTTCAGTCGCCGACTATCTCGCGTTAATAACTGGCTCGTGTTTTCACGTTGCTTATATGAGATACCAGTAACAGATAATGACAAGCAAGAAGGGAAAGCTACACAAGAAAACAGCCTAACCTTGTTAATATACACGTGCCTATAAGGATAGACGAAGGAAAGTGCTTCCAATGGAGGAAGTGCTATTGTATGAGATACGGGTCTAAGTTATTACCGTATATACATGCTGTATGTATATATTATTCTATAAGCGAGGAACTCATAGCAAGCGTAACGCAGGCCGTATATAGCATGCAACATACTTAATGGCAAAGAAACTAGATGTGTATGTGAAATTATACAATTTTACTGAAAAGCAATAATGACATACTTAGAGATTCAACGGCGTCAAAACGCAATAATGATTAATATAGGTATAGGTAAACGTGATAACATAATGTACAAAAATATGACTATAGATGAACAAGATAACCTGGGTGTGAATCCTGAAATAGAGTAAGAGTCTTAAGAAAATAATATAATCAAAACGTGCGTACGTAAATATAAACATTAAACGTAGAATGAAATATTTAAGCAAAAAACGAATAGAAGGACAATTTATGAACGAATACACAGAAATCACCTCTGTGAAGAGAGCTCTACCACGGTCGGCCTCTGGCAAAAGATGCTGCATAGGATTAATACGCAGTCTATATCGTCAATCGATTCTGGTCGTACGTGTATCACCGTCAGATAAAACGCACCAAAAAACGACGGATGCACACGAGGAGCTAACGGGAAGAGACACCCGCGGACGCCGGTCGATTGTCTTTTGCTTCTTTCTGTCTTCGTCGATGACTTTCTTGAATCGTTTCTTACCGTGGTGAGTCCCTGGCGAGTGAGATGAGTTTAATAACGTCGCACATCCGCGATACCTCTGAACGTCGATCTCAAGCAGCTCGCTCAGTGACGGTTTGTTTCATCTAAAATCGAGTGAACAATATACTGTGAGGAGTTTCTATACGCAACGAAGAGTCATCTAGGCCTCTGAGAAATCGCTTCTGCGTTACATAATAGTGGATCATAAAATGCATATAAATGCTAGCACACACTTCACTATACTCTCCACCACACCCAGCAAGATCGAGAAGCAGACGGGCGCGAGATTATAATGGCAGTCAAAAATCGAGCTTTCGATTATAATCTAATAGACAAGATTAAGTGGATCGTCATCGGACACCACAGCCTTATTCGCTAGGTGATTCTGTACGACGAAGCAGAGAAGGGGGACGTTTCATCGAGCGCGAATCTTTAATCTGTTGGTATGTATATAGTTCCGTTTAACTTACATGTAACGAGTAATTCTATTTCTATTAACAAAGGCTTGTTTCTGAATAAGCAAGCTAATGATATTTAGACTAGTGACACTATTTTTATTTCGTACTCTAATTTAGGCATAAAAGGGAGATTTTAGCAGTTCCGCTAGATTTTTGGAAAACAACGACACAGTTAAGGACCATGAATATATCTCAGATCAAGTAAGACATGTTTAGCATTTTAATTATTTCTTATATCAATCGACATTAACCTCGGAACTTATTTCGATTACTGCTCACAAGTTTAATCAAGTTTCTCATGTGGCCAGGGGTGTCACTTTCTCCGTAGCCAGTTAAGAGATGGGCGTAGAGGAGCGGATGCCGTCACGTGGCAAGACTAGTCACTAGATCGTCAGGTTCGATCTTCCCACAGTCATACTTATGCTAGATCATGGCTTATTTCTGAAAAGCCTAACCATAACCTAATTCTAACTCTAAACGCTGCCCTGTAACGCCTATCTAACATAAGTGTGCACGTAGGGCACCTTCTCAATACGCCGGGAGGAAAAGTGAACGGTGGCCAAACTAGGCTCATTAACAGGCGCATCGGTTAGTAGCCATGTAACTTATGATCAGCCGAGAGTAAAACGGTAATACACGTTTTTGCTCGTGTCAAAAAGAATATGGTTTTTAATAGTAGGTGAAACTTTATGCCAGAAATTTGCGATGTGTTTTAAGCGAAAACTAGCTCAGTACCGTGGAAGGAGTAAACGACCACATCAATAAAAAAATAGCCTTTTGGAAAAACTCGGCACATTATTCAACAAATAAACATTAACTGACATTAATAACGAATCGGGATATTGGATGATAAACTTGAACTTTGTATAAGTCATCACTTTTTACAATAAAACACTCCCACACTTTTCTACGTGCGGTCATACAAAATCGTTTAGTGATAGCATCGATGTTTCTTAAGCACAAAAGTTGTTAGATATAAATTAATTTCAGTATGATGACGTAGTTTTTCGTTAAACGCCCTTGTTTTTTATTTTCTCTCTCGTCTCTTCTCATCTCTCTAGCAAAGAGCGCGTGTTCATTAACTGAAAGATCTGTGAATAGAACGCTCGTAGCAATATTTCGGGCGGAGAGTTCTTCAGCGATCGGCGGCGTGAAGTATTTTTACGAGAGGAACTCGCTGAGCACGAGCGAAGATGAACACGAACGCAATGAGGAACCAGTTCGATCGGCCTTCAGGTAGGAGAAGGGCGGCAGGCTGAAGCGCACGGCCGCACTCTGCGTGATAGATGGCTAGAGCGTCGTCAACGCTGCAGCGACACGAGAGGCGCGTATTATAGTTAGTGCACGTAGAGAGAAACAGCAGTGTGGTAGGCCACAGTGAGTAAGGCACCCCAGACTGATTCTGTGCTACGCATACTATGAAATACGACATACGCAATATAACGCTCTACCTATGACAACTATTATGTCTTCTATGACAAATAATTGTTGATATGTGTTGTGGCGCATAGATAGGAAGTTTAGGAGCGCTATTATGCAGCTGCAAGCAGTGAAATTTACAGCTGTAAAAGAGGAACGAAGTTGACTCGCCAATATTTTTTCATAAGGAAGAATCACTCTATGAAAATAGTGTTCATAAAGAGAGCGTGTAGCGTATGTCGATATTTTTCATGATACAAGCAGAAACATTTGCAGCCAACAGACGCTCCCTCATGTACGCCGCGTCACGCCATTCAGCTTCACGGACATTTCCCTCATTCATCATCGGGACGTTAAAGATGACCTCAGACAGTGAGCATGTAAGAGAACGTATTATTATCTGCATATGTTTGTTTATAGGCACTTTCCTTTCATCGCAATGCGTGCATATATCATTGGACGCACGCAGGGACAGGCTGCGAATGCGCTGCTACCTACTGAGCTAGTATGTTGGGGTCTGATTATTCTAGGCTCATGCAACGCGTAAGCATACACACTGTGCACTTACGCACGCATTCGCCCCTACCCCCCCTCAAACCACACACTCACACATTACTCTCTTCTTCTCTCTCTCTCTTTCTTTTCTCTCTCTTCTCGATCGCTTAGCTCGCTACTCGCTATTCTCACACAACACCATGCGCACCAACACCAACACACCACTAACACACACAAACACTACACAACAGGCCACACACACACACGCGCGCGGGCTGCGCGCGACACGCGCGCACGCAACACCGCACGCACACACACCAACAACACACACACACCAACACACACACAGGGTGGGCACTCACTGCTCGAGAAAGGTAGTATGACGCGCAACTCACAAGGAGCACGACTGGCCGGCGTACCTCGGAGTCGAGCCAGAAGGAATACACAGAGCAGATCACGAGAAAAGAAGCATGGCATCAAGCTCTGCGTCACGTGATACTCGTAGTCTCGATCCAACTTGATGTATAGCCCGTAAAAGACTGAATTTAACCCTGCGTAAATCGATAAAACCGTCGTAGTTCATGTTAATCCGTTACCTGCGTGCACATAATCTCACCGAAGGACCAACATGAAGGGCGCACGAGGCGCATACACTCATCAAGGAACAAACTCGAAAGGTACTCTGTGAATCATGTTCAGGTAAAATGCATGCACATTACCTAAAAATTATATTAGAGAGTGAATATATTATTGTGAGGGAATATCAATGCCATCGGCCTTCTACATATTAGTATTTGCTTACCCGATGTAATGTGCGGTTTGGTAGATTTCAGTGCCGGTATAATCACGGACATTGAACTGAGGCAGTTTAATTGCAGTATTGATTGTAAACGGCGCATCCGTAATTTCCATAAAAAAACGAGTATACGTGTGTGTGAGCGACTAGAAAATAATTATATTAATAGTTCATGCGTTATCAAATGTTGCGAATTACTATTAGCGTCGAATAAATTTATCATCTCAATATTAATATAACTAAACATTATTTAAAGTAGGCAAATGTCAAATTGCATATCGTAATATTAATGATGTGCCTTGCTAGGACCGGTGGTTATAATCGCGAACTATTAAATATTACGAAACACGAGTCTCACGAAGAGTGATAAAATTGGCGCATGACGTAACAGCTGCGGCGAGTTCAAATCTGGCAATTCTGCGTGTCAACGATTAGGCGGCTGAGCTGCATTTGGCAGGAGAACGATGCTTCAGCCTGAAAGTAAAGATAATAAACAGGTGTTCAGTCGCATGCCTTGGAAATGAATATAAGCCAGGCTGAAAATCTACGGAATGTGATCGTCTAATATATGCGATGGACAGGAGCGATATATAATACGATCAGCCAAATCTTCCCGCCACACACATCACGGGCGGTATTATATAATAATCAAACTATAGATGTCTTTATTAATATTATAAACATCATTCACACGGGTCAATAACAGATGCTGCTCATGATATTGTTTATATCGACGCAGGGATAGCTTTCTTGAGTTCCTGTTGTCCTGCGTTTGAATTGATATGACAAATGAGAACATAACATCAATAGCTAATGATTCACATGTATTAAACTTACTATAATTCATGATAGACAAGATATATATAGGACTTCATCTGACAGAAAAAATATAAGCTTCGGGATAGGTAAATAATAGAGCAGCTCAACCGTAAACATTATGCGGTAGTTAATAACGAAGACGAAGACGTACACAGTAAATATGGAAGTTATTCCCGCGTGATCTCATGTGGAGCAAGGCTAGAGATCGTGCGGAATGACTTGGCAGGCGGAGAATGTTGTGATTAATAGGTAAGGGTTAGTAACGATGTGCTGTTTTTGCTCTCGCGGCCCAATTATCGCGCAGATATCAAAGCACGTAAAATCGTTTAATAATAAAACTCTCCCTGTAGTCCGGTCATGAATAGTCAGCATCAGTCGCGTCCGACAAGACTAACTGACGTTGGGGGGCTTCACAGCAACACAACATCGTGTTTGGCTAGGCTCAACTAAATTACTTGTATATGCAGAGATCGCGATGGAATACGATGTTGTCTAACAGCATGTAAGAATTATTAACTGCGCCGCATCTGTTTAATAACATCCGCTATTAAGAAGACCGTTCACAGACATCGTTAGCTCAGTGCTAATCTGCTTACGCGAGTCTCATGGTTTATTAAACAATGCTCACACTCATTATTTTGTTTCGTATCTAAATTTTTGTAACACGCCATTCTCCCTCGCTCACTTTCTCTCATACTCTCTTCATGGTGCATTTTCTCTCATCTCATCTCTCGTCTTCATCCTCTCTTCTCTCTCTTTTTTCTTCCTCCTCTCTCCTTCTTTCTTCTCTTTCTCTCGCTCTCGTCTACTCTCGATACCTCTCACTCTCTAGTATCTCTCTCTCTTCTTATCAGATTCTCTCTCTCTCTCTCTCTCTCTCTCGTCTCTCTCTCTCTATTATATAAATATATACTATATACTAATATAATATATATATATATATAATTACATACTATCTTCTGTTGTTTTTTTCTGTCCTATCTATGCTCTATAATATTATAGCTATCTATCTATCTATCTTGCTATATTAATATCCTATCTATCAATTCTATCTATCGTATCTTCTTCTATATATATATCTATCTATCTATCTACTAATCTAATCTCATCTATCTATCTATCTATATTTTATCTGATGCTATTGCTCTCTATACTATCATAATCTATATATAATATCTATCTAATCTATTTCCTTAATCCGTATCTATACATATTAAACATTATCTTATCTATCTATCTATCATATCTATCTATCTATTATCAATATTATCTATCTATCTATCTATCTAAACTATCTATCTATCTAACTATGTATCAATCTACTATTATATCTATCTATCATATTAATCTATACTATCTAATCTATCTATCATACTATCAATTATCTATCTAATTTATCTAGTTAACTACCGTATCTATCTAAATTTTATCTATATATCTAATCTTGCACTAATATATTATACATCATATTTATCCAGATCTAATACTACT
The DNA here is from genome assembly GCF_000485595.1 of Priapulus caudatus. NCBI lineage: Eukaryota > Metazoa > Priapulida > Priapulimorpha > Priapulimorphida > Priapulidae > Priapulus > Priapulus caudatus. The sequence continues at coordinate 858,576 of NW_014577072.1, forward strand.
CTATCTATATATCTATCTAATTTCTGATTATCTATCTATCATACGCTAATCATATCTAACTCTATCTTATCTATCATATACTTAATGCTCTAATTATGCTATCTATCTCTCTAATCTATCTAATCTAATCTATCTAATCTAATTTATGCTATACTATCTCTCTATCATTATCATCTATCTATCTATTTTAGTATTATATTATCTTCTAATTATCTATCTATCTATCTATTTATTTATATTCTTTTCTATTATCTAATCTACTCTATCATATCTATTTATCACTATCTATCCTATCATATCATATCTGTGCCGACCAACGATAGAGCATAATGAAAGTGGGCGGCATCGACCGCAACTGCTTGCAATGCTGGAAGATTCATAGCCTCAAGCTGCGCCAGTCATTGTTATGCTTGCAAACCTTACATGTGGTCAATTTCTTTCATCTCAGATGGCCCGCGAAACGTGGTAGTAATATGGCTTCTAGAGAACATGATAACATACTATCACCACGTGCAAAGCGTTCGGGAAGCTCACAGGCTACAGCAATACGGTAAAAGGGCGGATGTGTGAAATAGCGATAAAAGCAAAGTTAAACTTCTTGCGGGACAGCGCAACGAGAATAGCTGAAATGCAAAATCAGTGCCAACTCATGAAAAAGGATCGTAGTGAGTAGCTGACCTTCTGAACACTGGCGGCGGCCACAATCGTTATGAGGGCGAAATGAAAGACGATGCGAACGTCTTTGAGCGGAGTAAAGGAATGCAAAGTATTTAGAGGCAACTAATAATATGATATAAATTGAATTCGGTAATCGCCAAAAAATGGCATTGATGTGCCGCCCCCCGACCCCCCCTCCGGTTGTGTATTATTTCATCAAGAACGTCCAAGCAAACTGAGCTGTGTATGTTTTTTATTGTGGAAAAGACATAGAGGTGGGGCCGTGTAAATTTTCCAGATTAACGTTATCGGCAGGCGTGGACTGATTCATCACGAACTGATCTCGGCTTGCAGAAAGCCAGAGCAGAATGAGAGATTGATCAAACCGAATTTATCCGTCGGGTTTAATAATGTCATACAGCTGATTGTCATCGCATACTACTGTTTTTACACAGGTGCTTATTATACTCTCGATTCCGCAACTCAACTGCGCGTGCAGGGTTTTCATGCGTGCACGCGTAGCCTTATGACCTTAAGTGACGGCTAGAATGTTTCCATTGTTATATAGCGCGTTAAAGTGGGCACAGTGTATATACGCGAAGACGCTTTTATAGCGATAAAACGTTACAGGCGGCAGTCAGCAATGAGAATGGATAGTTAGAGGGCGTTATTAGGGCTCAAGGCAATTCGAACGTTCAATAAAAGCAAATAATTGTAAAACTAACACGAAATTATTTAACTACCAACGTCTTAATGTTTATCTAAACTTTATTTCGAGCTATATTGGATAACATTGCGCTAGTAAATAACCGTACAAAATGCTACCTCTGGCAGGCACAACAAGTACACGCACGCACGACACTGGCTCAAGCAAAAATATAACCAGTGGTGCGAGTGTACTGTGTGTTGAGAGAAGCAATTTGCGGCATTTGCAGGAAGATTATCGGAATCATAAGGCGAAATAGAGTAGAGAACATTTTTAAGAACGGATTGGTAGTAAATACATTTCGTGTTTATTTACCATTGTTTTTTTATTTTATGAGACAGTTCCAAGTTGGCTGTGGTTAGGGCTATGGGCGGTAGTAATAGAGACGGCAGCTCACCTCATGGTTTCGTGCACGGTGGCCGTTGGAAGATGCGGATGAGGGTGTTCGGTCTCGTCACCTCGTGCAAGGGCGCGTCTCGCGCGTTAACGAGAACAAGTGGACCTCAGATGCCTTTGCGCGAGCGCGGGAGTACGGCGATGTAAGTGGTTACCATGGGTCGCGTGCCTATCATCGAAAGTTAAAGATCGCTGATCAAGTCGCTGCCTTCACGACAAAGTCGACGCATCAAACGATGCAAGACAAGGTCGTCGTTGCATGTACATCGATGATATCTATCTCCTAGTCATCAGGAATACACTATCGTC
>NW_014577072.1:860668-867492 GCF_000485595.1 Priapulus caudatus
GTGTGTGTGTGTGTGTGTGTGTGTGTGTGTGTGTGTGTGTGTGTGTGTGTGTGTGTGTGTGTGTATTCTTGCTGGAAATAACTGCCACTCCGTACTGAGTGGACAATGCCAATCGCCAATCGCCTTGCACTCATCGATACTGATTAGATATCAAGCCTTATTTATACTGTATAGATTTTCAAACAACGATTTAAACCGTCATTTCTAACTTCTGGTTGCTAAGGTAATTCCACCGTCGTACGCCACTGCACGAGCAACACGACTCCGTCTTCAACAGCCGAACACCACTGCTCAAAAAGAGCGCAACACTCGCGATAAACCACAGAAACTAACTGCATGTACACAGACGCTCTTACAAACGCGGTTGATCACCGGCACGGCATGCACCCCACCATTCCCAGGAGCGGTGCGGTACACAACAAGGTCTCAGTAACGCAGACACAGGACAGACGAGTATGGGGAGGCTGGTCATTCATCGTGGCCGGTGTTTGGTGCCCGTGAAGAAGATAAAGGCCGTCACAGGCGCGATTATCACTATTAAGGCGCTGCCGAGGGCAAAACTGGATAGAGCTGACCTTACAAGCAGGTATATGAGCGAGCACAGCGCACATCGGGGGCGTGTAGAACGCATTCGGCATGAAGTGCGTGTAAGGTCTGTCAGTGTAAATGCTGTGTGCGTGAATGCCGGCACGTTTACGGGTCCGCATAGCTCATCTCATCGCGTATGGTGAGATTATGCGTACCTTTACTCTGTTACCTGCGCGCGCTATTAAGGCGCTGCGTAACAAGTTGCACTCAAACGGTGGGAGAATTCATAGAAATTTATATCTTAAATCTTATCTTAACCTGAATTGTTGTCATCTTATTCGGAATCGCACCGACTAGGTTATGTATGTAAATATATGTTTATTTATTTATTTATTTATTCATTTATTTATTTAAATATATATATATATAATCAAGTCGGTACAATTCAGAATGTAAAGTTGGTAACTGGGAAATACCGATGGGAATACATAAAATGTATATATAAGTATTGTTATACTACTACAACGCACTGATGATAGTCGTAGTAAAGAGCAGTGCTTACCTCATTCAAAGCTAATCGCTTACGAAAAGCCTTCTCACGTTCACACACAGTTCAGTGTATATCTGATATATATATATGCATCAGTATATATATACCAAACACCTTCGTTTATCCCGTAATGACACGAATGCGCGCATACTGCTCCTGGTGTTAGGAATGGAAATGTTTGCTTACACGATGCGTTATTATAGCTAGTTGTTACTGTGTGTAAATAGACGTGACCTACATATAATCGCGCAGAATCGTACCTATATAGTCGCTCGTACCTTCTAGCTGCTCCATCGCTGGCCAGGGTCCTTCGATGTTATATATTCCGCAAGTGATTTGGCGCGAGATTGTCGTCTCTCTCTCTCTCGTTCTTTCGCTCGCGACCGTCCTGTAAATTCGCTATGCGCGATTCCCGCACCCTGTGATATTGTCGCGCATGTAACAGATGCCGATAGGGGCTTACCTCTGTGTGTTGTTGGCGTGCGAGCGTCAGCCACCGCACCTTTCCGGGAAGAGGACTTCGCCCACTTCGCGTTATACTGCTCGTGTTTACCCGTTTGCTTATATCGGTACCAGTAACAGTATGTACACGCAGGAAGGAGCTACCACAAGAAACAGCCTAACCTTGTTATATACACGTGCTACAGGATAGACGAAGGAAAGTGCTTCCATGGAGGAAGTGCTTTGTTGGTCGGTCTAGTTACGTATATACATGCTGTATGTATAATTATTCTATAGCGAGGAACTCATAGCACGTAACGCTGTCATATGCATGCACCATCTTATGCAAAAGAAACCTAGATGTGTATGTAGAATATATACATGTTTACTGAACAATAATGACTCTTCAGAGTTACAACAGGCGTCCAAACGCAATATCGATTATATAGTGTATAGGTAAACGTGTAACTAATGTACAAAATTGACTATAGATGACAAGTAACCTGGGTGTGAATCCGTGGCAAATAGAGTAGTGTCTTAGAAAATAATATAATAAAACGTGCCGTAACGTAATATAATCATTAAAACGTCGATGAAATTTTAAGCAAAAACGATAGAGGGGACCATTATGACCGAATACACAGAATCCCTCTGTGAAGAGAGACTCTACCACGGATCGCCTCTGCCAAGATGCTGCAGGATTATAGCGTCCTATATCGTCATCGATTACTGGTCGTCGTTGTTCACGTAGTAAACGCACCAAAAAACGAGGATGCACACGAGGAAGCTAACGGGGAAGAGCACCCGAGAGACGACGTCGATTGTCTTTGCCTTCTTTCTGTCTTCGTCGATGACTTTCTTGAATCGTTTCTTTACCGTGGTGAGTCTGCGAGTGAGATGAGTTTTAACGTCGCCATCCGCGGTACGCTCTGCGTCGATCTCAGCGCTCGCTCGTGACGGTTGTTTCATCTAAAATCGAGTGACAATAATGTGAGGGTTCTTATACCAACCAAGAGTACATCTAGCTCTGTAGACATCGCTCTGCGTTACATAATGTGGATCAATAAATGCTATAATGCTAGACTTGAATTATGTGTAAGCAAGCATCGAGACAGACGAGATTTATGGCCGTCAAAATCGAGCTTCGTAATAATCTAATAGACAAGTTACAGTGGTTCCGTTCGTGAACAGCTTTTCCGCTAGGTGTCTCTGTACACCCGTTTCATCGAAGCGCGAATCTTTAATCTGTTATGTATTACGTTCCGTTTTACTTCTGTAACGGTATCTATTTCTATAACAAAGCTTTTGTTTCTGAAACAAGCTAATGTATTAGACTGTGCTATTTTTATTTCGTTCTCTAATTTTAGCATAATAGGGAGATTTTAGCGTCCCTGAATTTTGGAAAACACGAACGTTAATGGAACATGAATATATACTCAGATCAGTAAGATGTTTAGCATTTAAATTATTTCTTATATCATCACATTAACTCCGACCTTTTTCGATTACTCACAACGTTTATCAAGTTTTCTATGTGGCCAAGGGGTGTCACTTTCTCCCGGGCGTAGAGGGAGGGTGCCGCTACGTGGCAGCACTAGTCACTTCGTACAGTTCCGTCATTCCACAGTCATACTTCCATGCTAGACATGGCCTTATTTCCTGAAGCCTAACCATAACCCTAATTCTAACTCTAACCCTGCCTGTAACCCTAATCCTAACACTAGTGCTGCCACGTAGCGGCACCTTCCCTCTACGCCCGGGGGAAAGTGACACCGGTGGCCAAACATGCCTCTTACAGGCGCATCGGTTAGTCAAGCCATGTAACTATGAATCACCGAGGTAAAACGGTATCAACGGTTTTTGCTCGTGTCAAAATAGAATTGGTTTTTAAAGTCGGGTGACTTTGCCAGAAATTTGCGAGTGTTTTACGCGAAACTAGCTCAGTACCCGTGGGAAGGGGTAACGACCACATCAATAAAAAAATTGCCTTTGGAAAAACTCGCCATTTTCACATAACACATTAACTGCTATTATACGAAGTCGGGACTTTGGTGATAAACACTTGCCAACCTTTGTAATAAGTCATCACTTTTACAATAAAATCACACTCACCACTTTTCTAGTGCGGCTCAATCGTTTTAGTGATAGCATCGATGTTCTTACAAAAAGTTGTTGATATATTATTTCAGTAGTGATGACTAGTTTCTTTAAACGCCCTTGTTTTTTTTTCTCTCTCTCTCTCTCTCTCTCTCTCTCGCAAGAGCGCGTGTTCTTACTGAAAGATCTGTGAATGAACCGCTCCGTACATGTTTCGCGGGGTTCTTCAGCGATCGGCGCGTGAAGTAGTTTACGAGAGCGAACTCGATGAGCGAGCCGAAGATGAACACGACGCAGATGAGGAACCAGATGTCGATCGCCTTCAGGTAGGAGACGGGCGGCAGGCTGAAGCGCACGGCCGCACTCTGCGTGTAGATGGCTAGGAGCGTCGTCACGCCTGTAGCGACACGGAGAGGGCGCGTATATAGTAGTGCACGTAAGAGAGAACGCAGTAGTGTAGCCACAGTGATGTTACAGCCACCCAGCCTGTTCTGCTCGCATCTATGACAAATACGACATACGCATATACGCTCTCCTATGACACTATTTGTCTTTCTATGACAAAATATTGTTGCATGTGTTGTGCGCATCATAGGAGTTTAGGAGCGCTATTATGAACTCAAGCAGTGAATTTCAGCTGTAAAGAGGAATGAAGTTGACTCCCCAATATTTTTCATAGGAAGAATCTTCCTATGACAAATAGTGTCATAAGAGAGCGTGTATGCGTATGTCGTATTTTTCATAGATACAAGCAGAACATGTTGCAGCCACCAGACCTCCCCATGCACGCCGCGCACAAGCTCATTCACACCTCACGGACACCCATCATTCACCATCGGGACGTAGATGACCTCGCAAGTGCAGTAGACGACTGCATCAATGTTGTTCTAGGCAACTTTTCCTTCATCGCATGCGTGCATATATATGCATGGACGCACGCAGGGACAGGCATGCGAATGCGCGCACCTACTGACAGATGTCTGGGGCTGATATACAGGCATGAACACGCGTAAGCACATACACACGTGCACTTACGCACGCACGCACCCCCCCCCCCACACACACACCACACATCTACTCTCTCTCTCTCCCTCTCTCTCTCTTTCTGCTCTCTCGCTCTGCTAGCTCGGCTAGCTCGCTATCTCTCACACACACGGAAGGGCATGCGCACACACCCCACACACACACACACACACACACACACACACACGCACACACACACACACACACACACACACACACACACACACACACACACACACTCACTGCTCGAGAAAGGTAGTATGAACGCGCACTCACCAAGAGCAACCCTGGCCGGCGTTGCCTCGGAGTCGAGCCAGAAGGATACCCACGAGCAGATCACGAGAAAGACGCATGGCATCAAGCTCTGCGTCACGTGATACTCGTAGTCTCGATCAAACTTGATGTAAGCCCGTAAATAGCTGAATTTACCTGGCGTAATCGATAAAACACGTCTAGTTCATGTTAATCCGTCTACCTGCGTGCACATAATACTCACCCAACCATGAAGGCGCGCACGCACGCGCTCACTCACTCAGGAAAACAAAACTCGAAGGTCCTCGTGAATCTGTTCACGTATGCATGCACATTACCAAAAATTATATTCACGAGAGTGAATATATTATTGTGAACGAATATCATGCCATCGCTCTATCATTTAGTATTTGCTTACCCGTGTAATGTGCGGTTTGGTAGATTTCCGTGCGGATATAATCACGCAACTTGAACTGAGGCAGTTTTATTGCAGTATTGATTGTAAACGGCGCATCCGGTTTCCATAAAAAAACGAGTTCCGTGTTTGTGTAGCCGACTAGAAAATAATTATATTAAATGTAGTGCGTTATCAATGTTGCGAATTAATATTTAGCGCGATAAATAATCATCTCAATAATTAATAACCTAAACTTATTAAAGTAGGAAATGTCAAATTGCTATATCGTAATTTAATGATTGTGCCCTTTGCTAGGCACGTGTTATAATCGCGAACTATGTAATAATTAACGAAACACGAGTCTAACGAAGAGTGAAAATTGCGCATGCGTACAGCTGCCGAGTTCAATCTGGCAATTCTGCGTGTCAAACGGATAGGCGCTGAGCTGCATTTGGCAGGAGAACGATGCCTTCACCCTGAAAGTAAGATATAAACAGGTGGTCAGTCGCTCCTTGGAATGATATAGCCAGGCTGAAATCTACGGCAATGTGATCGTCTATAATATGCGCTGCAGGCGATATATAATACGTCAGCCCAAAATCTTCCCGCCACACACATCACGCGGTATTATATAATAATAAACTATATGTCTTTATTAATTTATAAACATAAATTTACACGGGTAAATACCGTGCATTCATTAATTTTATATCGCGCAGGGATAGCTTTATGAGTTCCTGTGGTCTGCGTTGAATTGATCATACAATGAACATAACATCAATAGCTAATGATACATGTATTACTTACTACTTCATGATAACAGATATATATAGGCTTCATCTGCAGTAAATATAGCTTCGGATAGGGTTAAATAATAGAGCCAGCTCAACCGTAAATTATGCGGTAGTTATACGAAGACGAGCCGTACACAGTAATATTGCGATTTTCCCGTGTCTCTGTGGGCAGGCAGAGATCGTGCGGAATGCTTGCAGGCGGAGAACTCTTGTGATTATAGCGTAGCGTTAGTAACGATGTGCTGTTTCGTCTCCGCCGGCCCATTATCGCCGCAGTATCAACACGTACATCGTTTAATAAATAAACACTCTCCTGTCGTCCGGCATGATATCAGCATCAGTCGCTCCGCACAAGACTACTGACTTGGGAGGGCTTCACAGCAAACCAACAATCGGCTGTTTGGCTAGGCTGCAACTAATTTACTTGTATATGCAGAGATCGGCGATGGAATACGTAGTTGTCTACGCATGTAGATATTATGCGCCGCATCTGTTCTAATAACATCCGCTATATACCCGTTCACGAAATCGTCTCAGCCTCGTGCCAATCTGCTTACGCGAGTCTCCATGGTTTATTAAACAATGCTCACACTCATTATTTGTTCCTATCTCATTTTTGTACCACCGCCTTCTCCCTCCTCTCTCTCTCTCTGGTGCTTTCTCTCTCTCTCTCTCTCTCTCTCTTGCTTTCTCTCTCTCTCTCTCTCTCTCTGGTGCTTTCTCTCTCTCTCTCTCTCTCTCT
>NW_014577072.1:867502-871096 GCF_000485595.1 Priapulus caudatus
ACACACACACACACACACACACACACACTACACACACACACACACACACACACACACACACACACATATATATATATATATATATATATATAATTAAAGTTTGATAAAAGGGATACTAGACTCTAGGATTTTACTGCATACAACTGTACTTACTGTATAACAAATCGTCTATACCCACACGTACTTGTTACCAGATACCTAATTAAATTATTGTAATTAATTATACATCAACGCTATGAAATTTGAACGGCGATATATTTTGCACGTTACAGACCGAGGGCTAATCACAAAGGTGCAATAATATATTTATACCTGAATGCTATTTAACCGAACGATGTTCATTTTAGGACAAATTTATCCATGTCGTCGTCGTCGTCATTATCTTCTTCTTCTTCTTCTTCTTTTTCTTCTTCTTAATATATAAATCTTTATCATATTACTTGATTACGACTTAAAGTGATCTTTTACTCTAGGTTCTAGGGTTATTTTCAGATAATTTAGGTTAAAAATACGCTACATAAAAAATTTCATGGTTTAATCAGCATTACAATTTTTTTTTATGTTTTAAAACCAACGACTACAGTTTAATTACAACGACGGTGGCGCCACTCAAAGCGCACGATTTGAAAAGTTGCGCAAAACGACTTTTCAGCCAAGGGCTACAGACCGAGTGTGTTTCTTATTTATTAATTTAAAAGCAAAATGATTGTAATGTCTTATAAACGACATATAGTTTCAGTTATAATCAGCAGTAGTAGTAGTAGTAGTAGTAGTAGTAGTAGTAGTAGTAGTAGTAGTAGTAGTAGTAGTAGTAGTAGTAGTAGTAGTAGTAGCAGCAGCAGCAGCAGCAGCAGCAGCAGCAGCAGCAGTAGCAGCAGCAGCAGCAGCAGCAATAACAGCAGCAGAAACAGCCGCAACAGCATCATCATCTCTATCTCTCTATCTATCTATCTATCTATCTATTTATCTATCTATCTATCTATCTATCTATCTATCTATGTATTTATGCTATCTTTATCTATCTATCTATCTATCTATCTATCTATCTATTTATTTATTTATTTATCTATCTATCTATCTATCTATCTATCTATTTATCTATCTATCTATCTATCTATCTGTGCCCACCCACACGATAAGAGCTAATGAAAAGTGCGCTCGGAAGCCGCACTGTTGGCATGCTGGAGATTCAATGCCCTCAACCTGCGCCGTCTGTTTGCTTGCAAACATTACATGTGGTCATTTCCTCTCTCAGTGGCCGCGACGTGGTGTATATGGCTTCTAGAGACATGATCATCTTCACCACGTGCAAAGCGTTAGGAGCTCACAGGACAGCACACGATAAAAGGCGGATGTGTGAAAGCGATAAAACAAGTATAACTTCTTGGCGGGCACAACCGAAAGCTATGCTAAAATCCGTGCCAACTCTAAAACGGATCTGTATAGCTGACCTTTCTGAACCTGGAGCGCGGCACCATCAATCGTTACGAAATGAAAGACGATGCAATCTTTGAGCGGGTACACAATGCAATATTTGCGCAACTATAATATCGTATAATTAATTCGGTAATCGACAAAAACTGGCAATTATTGCCCCCCCCCCTCCGTCTTAGTGTATTAATTTCATCAAAACATCCAAGCAAACTAGACTGGTTTTTTTTATTCTAAAAACATAATCGTGTACAATTTTCCAGATGTAACGTTTCGCAGGCGTGCTGTTCATCACGCTGATCCTCTCCTTGCAAGAAACCAGGCAGAGTGAGAGATTGATCAACCGATTTATCCTCTCGGCGTTATATGTCATCACTGATGTCATGCATACTACTGTTTTACACAGTGCTTTTACTCTCGATTCGCAAACTCACTGCGCGTCAGGGTTTGCATGCGTGCACGCGTGCTTATGCCTTAAGTGAAGCTGTATGTTTCCATTCGTTTTGCGTTAAGTGGCACCGTGTGTTACGGAGCGCTTTTTGCGAGTAAACGCTTACGCGGCGTCAGCATGAGAACTGGATAGTTAGGGGCGTTAGGGCCACAGGCACTTGGAACGTCTCAATAAAAGAAATAATTGTAAATAAACACGAAATGTATTTACAAAATGTATTAAAAGTCTGAATGTTTCTCTACTTTATTTCGCCTATTATTGCCGATACCTTCCTGTAAATGCCGTACAAATGCTCCTCTGCAGCACACAAGTACACCGCACGCACGCCCTGGGCTCAAACAACAAGAATAATACACGCGTGCGTGCGGTGTACTTGTGTGTTGCAGAGAAGCATTTGAACGGCATTTGCAGGAAGTTATCGGCAATAATAGGCGAAATAGAGTAGAGAAACATTAAGACGTTGGTAGTAAATACATTTCGTGTTTATTTACCATTGTTTTTTTTTTGTATTGAGACGTTCCAAGTGCCTGTGGTTAGGGCTATGGGAGGTAGTTGGCGAGCTCACCTCTGGTTCAGCTGCACGGTGCCGTTAGGAAAGATGCGGATGAGGGTGTTCGGTCTCGTCACCTCGTGCCAGGCCGCGTCTCGCGCGTTAACGAAGAACAAGTCGGACCTCCAGATGCTTTGCGCGAGCGCGGGAGTACCGGCGATGTAGTGGTTACCATGGTCGCGTGCCTTCTCGAAGTTGAGTCGCCTGTCCAGCCATCGCTGCCTCACGACAAAGTCCGCATCAAACGACTGCAAGAAAGGTCCGTCGTTGCTGTCATCATGTTATCTATCACCCTCGTCATCGGAATCACTATCGTCATCGCTATCAACAGCAGCAGCAGGAGCAACAGCAGCAGCGATAGCATCGTTAGCATGTCAGCGTCACCAGCATCATCATCATCAGCAGCAGCAGCAGCAGCAGCAGCAGCAGTATCTATCTATCTATCTATCTATCTATCTATCTATCTATCTATCTATCTATCTATAACGTCTATCTCACTCCAAGTCACGTCTATCTATCTATCTATCTATCTATCTATCTATCTATCTATCTATCTATCTATCTATCTATCTATCCGCGCGTAACGTATAAATTATAGCATAATAATTATAATCGCAGCATCACGCACGTAACGTATAAATTATAGCATAATAATTATAATCGCAGCATCACGCGCGTAACCTATAAATTATAGCATAATAATTATAATCGCAGCATCACGCACGTAACGTATAAATTATAGCATAATAATTATAATCGCAGCATCACGCGCGTAACCTATATAACGTATAGCATGATATGATCACAGCATCAGCCGCGTAACGTATAACGTACAGCATGATATGATAACAGAATCACGCGCGTAACGTATAACGTATAGCATGATGTGATCGCAACACAGCGTATATAACGTATAGCATGATATGATCACAGCATCAGCCGCGTAACGTATAACGTATAGCATGATATGATCACAGCATCAGCCGCGTAACGTATAACGTATAGCATGATGTGATCGCAACACAGCGTATATAACGTATAGTATGATATGATTACAGCATCAGCCGCGTAACGTATAGCATGATATGATCGCAACACAGCGTATAACGTATAGTATGATATGATTACAGCATCACGCACGTATGATGCTGCGATTATAATT
>NW_014577072.1:871106-873710 GCF_000485595.1 Priapulus caudatus
GTGTGTGTGTGTGTGTGTGTGTGTGTGTGTGTGTGTGTGAGTGTGTGTGTGTGTGTGTGTGTGTGAGTGCCTATTATTATTATCTTTACAGATGTTAGCACACACAAAAATCAAAATGTCAAAAAAGTTAACAAAATCACGACTGCGCGGTATTATTTTAGCATTAATAAATGCGTACATCCCACATTTGCTTTCAATATCCCTCCTGCGCGCGAAACCTGTACCTGAATACAATGTGTGAGACAACACGGATGTGAATATAAAGGCGTGAAATGAATAGATATTAAAATATTCCGATGAAAATTGGAAAAATTGCGTCCACTTTGTTTACCATGCGGATGACGTCAACCGATGATAATGCTAGGATGTATAAGTCGACCGTCACGATCACCGGTTCGTCTGCAAAGGTCAAGCAACGGTTAGATGCCGCCGGCCCGTGTAAACGCTATGAGTCAGCACAGATTGCACAAGAAAGTCGGACTTGGAGTAGCTGCACATGTTAACAGCCGTCAAAAATATGATACAGTTTAAAACCACACTTACTTTCGTTTAATTGCCCATTTTATATATACATAAGCCAGAGCTTCTCCGATATCAAATTTCGAGATAGCATCTTATTTTGCAACACATGTTGCTAACGAATGAATGGCTTAACTCGGCCTTTTCCCAATGTAAAATAATAGGCTCGATCCATTCTTGTTCCGTTGATATAATGCACATCTATACTTTAACGTGTGATACCAAAATCATCTCAAAATACACCCAGCGGTCCATCGTCAGAATCAAAACTTCTCTTAACATTAGTCTTAACGTTTACTTTTTCTCAAAGACTCTTTCTGTTGACAGACACATGGTAAAGTTACGAGTTTCTCATAAGCAGTCTATAGCGGTCAGTCCTGCGAGAAAAAAGAACAAAAGTGAATGTTAAAATAAATGTTAAGAGTAATTTTGTTTCTGACAACCGGCCTCAGGCTCTCATACTCTCTCAATGAACAGATTTAGTTGACAGTACAGTTTGTGAGAATGATGTTCAATGCGGCTTGCGCTAACCTATACTTACTCCGGTTAGGCATGGGGCTTACTCGTTGATCGTATTTAGCATCAGGCCCTAACAACGAATCCAGTATTTCTTGATCTAACATGTCAGCTGTTAGATTTATCACTGCGAGGCTGCGATTGTAGAAACAAAATCTATGAATATCAAAATCGATTTTCGTTTCATGTTTGTATAGGTTTAACTAATTTGTCTCATAACAAGCATTGAATCGCACATGACATGTGATGCTAATTGTTAAACGACTCTATTATCATCAAAGTAAAAACAAAATCACCAAATGATGCTTATACAGGCACTACCCATTAGAGATTTTAATTAAATATACGACTGAAAGGTTTCCGTGTTCCGGTGACGGACAGCTTAATTAGCACTTTGTCATCTGGGGTTCGCAGAACAAAGCAAATATCTTAGTCCGATTATTTTCAGCATCACTAGTTTCACGTTTGCAAACCATCGCGGCTATAGCAGTTCCTGCTAGCGTGATAGCACGAATCGTTTATGCCTGACTATTTTACAGCGCGCCGTTGTACACTCTGTGAGATGTGCTGGGGTGGGGTGGTGAGACCGCAGCGACGATGTCGCCCCGGTGTCGGACACCCGCACGCGTCCATCAAAGCGCATCGCTTCTGCGACGAAGTATCGGCGCGCCAAGATCTATATACCTTGTCGGCAGAGCACTCAGATGCGCGATCAGTAATCCTATAGCAAACAACATGTCGGCTGATATCTATAGCACACATCCGATATCGATCTATCGACGGCCCATCGGCGCGCGGTATCCACTCTGTGCTCGCCACGGCAGACCCATCATGCAGCTGTAATCGTTCGTTGCCAATGCCTTTCCTCAACGCTGCGCCGCCATCTAACGCTCACGTTATGGAAATACGGAGATCCAACGCGCTTATATATATATATAGATATAGATATATATCTACACGAATATGCAGCAGAAGCCGCGATGTTTACGATGTCGTATATTGATGCTGACAGCCAGAACAGAAAATTCGTGAGCGCTGCGCTCATACGCATAACCTGGTTACGGAGAAGATCAGTATGACGAAGCCGCCGCCACTGCTTGCGTGCAGGAAGCCTCCAGCCGCAGTTCTATTCCTGACAGACGGGTGGCGTTATTATTAGGTTATATTCTACAGTTGCCTTCGCCATGTTTTGCGCTACACCGGAGCAAACAAACCCGCCGCCGACGTTGTGTATGTGTGCGGGGTAGATTTTCGTACGCGGATCGGGTGATCGGCGCAGGTTGGATGGCAATGCTCGCCGAGAGGAAAGGAGACGGGCGCTGCAGTTACGGGTCGAAAGAGTATATTTATACACACGCGTAAAGAACACGGTTCAGGTTTTCGACTGACAGCAAAGAAAATGTGTGGGACGCAAAAACAAACAGGTGAATGAGGCAGACAGACAAATGCAAACAAAAAAACACACACACGCACACGCACGCGCACACACACACACACACACACACACACACACACACACACACACACACACACACACACACACACACACACACACACACACACACACAC
>NW_014577072.1:874692-877036 GCF_000485595.1 Priapulus caudatus
CGTGTGTGTGTGTGTGTGTGTGTGTGTGTGTGTGTGTGCGTGTGTGTGTGTGTGTGTGTGTGTGTGTGTGTGTGTGTGTGTGTGTGTGTGTGTGTGCGCGCGTGCGCGTGTATGTGTGTGCGCGCGCGTGTGTGTGTACTCACCTCACCAAACGGTTTCTTGTGCTACCAATATTGACATTTATTATTGCAATTCAAACTAAATCTCTACATATATCTGTATGTGAATGGAGCTGCGTGCCGTTATGACGTCACAACGTTCATTATAATATAAGAAAAATTACAACAGAACTTGTATCCGGTACTGGTTTTCTGCAAGCATTAATGGTAAAACAACGTCGTTGTTTTACTTCTGTGTGCTTCTTTATGCGTCTATTTATTTAGCTTCGCACCATCTTGTGATTTGGCGCCTTCTCGTTGCTCGTAACGAGCTCCACGTACAATAGTCGTCAAAATAGTAATGACAGACAACTCTCCTCACATATATTGGTCGAACACTGGCTCGGAAACTCCCGTCTGTGTAAACACTTCCAGAACCACCAGTCCGCAGAATAATTCCCTATATTATAATCGATAAAGGGTCGAGTATACCGCCTTGTTTTGAGAGGTGGGTGGAGCTATGCACTGCCGGGTACGCCCGCTCGGGTTAACTTACAGGAACTAACTGAAAACGTCCTTCTAGACTGAGTATCGCATGATACGATACTAAGTGGAGCAGGGTGCAGCGACCTTTCTTAGACATCGCGCCCGCGGCATATACGTACTCAATCTAACTTAGATATACGCCAAATTTATTAATATCACATTACAAATTACGAAACACGGGTTGATCTATAATTTTCGCGAGAAAATCTCTGGTGGTAGTTTTGTTGTTACAGTATTACGCTGAGATGGACCGTAAGTTCGAATAGTTATAAACGGGTAAGATTTTTTGTCTACACTGCTGCGATCCGTACAACTCACGATCTACAACATCTGTAAGTGAGATACCAACACATGTAACTAATGATGTTTAGAATAGCCACCAGGGGGCAGTATGGTCTGAGAATCTTCAGCGAACAACGTAGTGATCCTCGCAATAATAACGCATAATAACGCAATAAGAACGCAATAAGAACGTAGTAATATCCTCGCAAACTATAGAAGATGAAAATTGATGCGGTGCGTAACGAATAAGCGTTTACTCACATACACCGTCTTGTTATATGAAGCCGTAGTGCGTAGAAGAAGAAGAAGAAGAAGAAGAAGAAGAAGAAGAAGAAGAAGAAAAGCCCAATATATATACCGCCTGTCTGTGTAGTATGGTAATTATTATTTATTATTTTATTAGTTGAGTAGTAATTTTTATATAAGTTTCTCAATAAAATAATGCTATGCTGCGGTATGCCTGGAAACACCTGCGGAAATTTCGAGTGGTTTACGGCACCTCGTCAGCTCGTGTAAAGTTACGCAAAGGTTTACGTAAATTTTAGCTTGATGAATGCGCACCTAAAACGGCCTCGCTTGCGTACGCGAAATCGCTACGAAAAATTTACTAAATAGCTGTGTTGATGGAATCGCAACTAAGCAACGTCGATTGCGTACACAAGATTTACGCAAAATATTTTGCGTACCGCAGCTTTGATGAATCATGAATCTACCCCCTGGACCCCACCCGTCAGTGCAAGCGCACACGGTATCAGCAGTCTACAGTTCCCAGGGGCGTGGTACAGGGGGGGTCCAGGGGTGCCGGACCCCCCCCCTACTCGCGCAGAAAACGCATCTGAGGGGGTCTAATTTCAAAAATTCCTGGGGAGAGCCCCCAGACCCCCCTTTCGCGTGCTCCTCTACACGCCCCTGGTTTCGCCCCCCCCCTAAGAAAATACCCTAGCGCCGCCCCTGGTAGTAGTAGTAGTAGTAGTAGTAGTAGTAGTAGTGTAGTTAGTAGTAGTAGTAGTAGTAGTAGCAGTAGGCAGTAGCAGTAGCAGTAGGCAGTAGCAGTAGCAGTAGCAGTAGCAGTAGCAGTAGCAGCAGCAGCATCATCATCATCATCATCAGCAGCAGCAGCAGCAGCAGCAGCAGCAGTAGTAGTAGTAGTAGTAGCTCAGTAGCAGTAGCAGTAGCAGTAGCAGTAGCAGTAGCAGTAGCAGTAGCAGTAGGCAGTAGCAGTAGCAGTAGCAGTAGCAGTAGCAGCAGCAGCAGAAGCAGCAGCATCATCAGCAGCAGCAGCAGCAGCAGCAGCAGCAGTAGTAGTAGTAGTAGTAGTAGTAGTAGTAGTAGCAGTAGCAGCAGCAGCAGCATCATCATCATCATCAGCAGCAGGCAGCAGCAGCAGTAGTAGTAGTAGTAGTAGGTAGTAGTCAGTA